>NW_027175143.1:0-300336 GCF_028021215.1 Eschrichtius robustus
TTCCCATCGGTCAAAAGGGCCATGCTGAATACAGTGTCAAAACCAGAAATGCAGGACAGGCCATGGAGAAACGAGAGCCTTGCTACGCTGATGGGCGGGATGTAAATTGCCAACAGCCACTCTGGAGAAGTGTACGGTGTGTCCTGAAACATCTAAAAAACTCAGCTTAGAGAGCATAGGGCACTTCCACTCATGGGCGTATAAATTGGGAAAACTAAAAATCAGCAAGACACAGGCACCCCAAAGTTTAGGGCTGCTCTCTTGACAAGAACCTCCACTCCGTTACACCTTCAATATCCCAGGAAAGAGAAAAATGGATAAAGAAGTTGTGGTCCTTATGTACAATGGAATACCACTCAGCCATGAAACCAACGTCATAAGGCTAGTAGCAGCATGATGAGTGGATTTAGGTACGACGACTCCAAGTGAAATAAGTCACACAGAAAAAGACACTTGTCATAAGATGTCACTTATAGAGGGAATGTAGAAACCGCTACACTTGAGCTGAATTACAAAACGGCACAGAGTCACACGTTTAGAAAACACACTATGGCTGTTTAACGGGAAAGGTCAGGTGGGGTGATGCATAAAACACGGGTGTCAAATTAGCTCAGATACCGTTCCATAAACCCAATATGTAATAGACAAGACCTACTCCTTGCTCAGTGAACTGGACCCACTACCCCCTATTCACCGCCCAAGAAAATAACTGACTAGTAAGAATCTTAAAACCTATGTATTGATATCTCTCTGTAAGTGAGTCAAGTGGGTGTAAAGCGGCATAAACACAGCAGTGAAAAGCAGCTAAACCCCATTATAAAAATCAATTACTTTTAAAAACCCGTGAAACAAAGACAGTGAAAGAGAGAGAAATTCTTACAAAATTCGTTCAGGGGCTGTGATGCCACCTGGATTGACCATATCTAGACCCACAGCTGATGGAGACATAAGGGTGGACACTCTTGGGGCTGAGAGGTTTGGTGAGGTTGGGTGAGCCAACGCAGACCCTTTAAAGTAATACTGCGTGGTACCCATCCCATGGGTCCCAAATCTCCAGGTGCAAGGGCATCTTCCTACATCGAAAACATGCATGAGAAACCCAGAAGATGGTACACCGTGTGATCGGGAAAGGTTTCTAAAACGCACCTCATTTCTCATCTCCTTGTGCTCGGGTACGCCATTCCAGCCGCTTGACTAGCAATCTCCCTCCTTGGAGACTCAGCACCTTTCACCTCCTGTTCCGTACAGGTTGCAATTTGTCCTGAGGATGAACGGGAAGAGGGGGAACCAATGAGAGACTAGCTCTAGGTGTTGGGACAGGCACAGGTCACTCTATTTTCCCATCAGGAAGAAGAATTAACCACAGGCTCAGCCTGCCGCCCGGAACCAGAATAGGGCCTGAAGCAATCCTGCGCTTTTGCGGCCAGCTCCCAAGAAAGCGAGTTGGAAAATGGAGCTCAGGGGCACTGCAATTCACAAACCTGCAGAGTTATAAATGATACCTCTCGTCCACAAATATATTGAGGGAAGGCAACGAAGAGGATTTGAAAGCAAGGCAGAATTGCAGGAAACAGATTTCAGGAGGTAGATTCGAATCGCCTTGAAAGCACAGGAAAAGCGGCAAAACCTCGACAACGATGCCCTTGGCCAAAAAGGGCGTATGCGTTTTTTCCTGAATATATTCAGGAAAAAACGCATACGCCCTTTTTGGCCAACCAAGCAACCTGGAAAGGGAAATCAGCGCTACAAAGAAGCCTCGCTTCCCATCGGTCAAAAGGGCCATGCTGAATACAGTGTCAAATCCAGAAATGCAGGACAGGCCATGGAGAAACGAGAGCCTTGCTACGCTGATGGGCGGGATGTAAATTGCCAACAGCCACTCTGGAGAAGTGTACGGTGTGTCCTGAAACATCTAAAAAACTCAGCTTAGAGAGCATAGGGCACTTCCACTCATGGGCGTATAAATTGGGAAAACTAAAAATCAGCAAGACACAGGCACCCCAAAGTTTAGGGCTGCTCTCTTGACAAGAACCTCCACTCCGTTACACCTTCAATATCCCAGGAAAGAGAAAAATGGATAAAGAAGTTGTGGTCCTTATGTACAATGGAATACCACTCAGCCATGAAATCAACGTCATAAGGCTAGTAGCAGCATGATGAGTGGATTTAGGTACGACGACTCCAAGTGAAATAAGTCACACAGAAAAAGACACTTGTCATAAGATGTCACTTATAGAGGGAATGTAGAAACCGCTACACTTGAGCTGAATTGCAAAACGGCACAGAGTCACACGTTTAGAAAACACACTATGGCTGTTTAACAGGAAAGTTGAGGTGGGGTGATGCATAAAACACGGGTGTCAAATTAGCTCAGATACCGTTCCATAAACCCAATATGTAATAGACAAGACCTACTCCTTGCTCAGTGAACTGGACTCAATACCCCCTATTCACCGCCCAAGAACATATCTGACTAGTAAGAATCTTAAAACCTATGTATTGATATCTCTCTGTAAGTGAGTCAAGTGGGTGTAAAGCGGCATAAACACAGCAGTGAAAAGCAGCTAAACCCCATAATAAAAATCAATTACTTTTAAAAACCCGTGAAACAAAGACAGTGAAAGAGAGAGAAATTCTTACAAAATTCGTTCAGGGGCTGTGATGCCACCTGGATTGACCATATCTAGACCCACAGCTGATGGAGACATAAGGGTGGACACTCTTGGGGCTGAGAGGTTTGGTGAGGTTGGGTGAGCCAACGCAGACCCTTTAAAGTAATACTGCGTGGTACCCATCCCATGGGTCCCAAATCTCCAGGTGCAAGGGCATCTTCCTACATCGAAAACATGCATGAGAAACCCAGAAGATGGTACACCGTGTGATCGGGAAAGGTTTCTAAAACGCACCTCATTTCTCATCTCCTTGTGCTCGGGTACGCCATTCCAGCCGCTTGACTAGCAATCTCCCTCCTTGGAGACTCAGCACCTTTCACCTCCTGTTCCGTACAGGTTGCAATTTGTCCTGAGGATGAACGGGAAGAGGGGGAACCAATGAGAGACTAGCTCTAGGTGTTGGGACAGGCACAGGTCACTCTATTTTCCCATCAGGAAGAAGAATTAACCACAGGCTCAGCCTGCCGCCCGGAACCAGAATAGGGCCTGAAGCAATCCTGCGCTTTTGCGGCCAGCTCCCAAGAAAGCGAGTTGGAAAATGGAGCTCAGGGGCACTGCAATTCACAAACCTGCAGAGTTATAAATGATAACTCTCGTCCACAAATATATTGAGGGAAGGCAACGAAGAGGATTTGAAAGCAAGGCAGAATTGCAGGAAACAGATTTCAGGAGGTAGATTCGAATCGCCTTGAAAGCACAGGAAAAGCGGCCAAACCTCGACAACCATGCCCTTGGCCAAAAAGGGCGTATGCGTTTTTTCCTGAATATATTCAGGAAAAAACGCATACGCCCTTTTTGGCCAACCAAGCAACCTGGAAAGGCAAATCAGTGCTACAAAGAAGCCTCGCTTCCCATCGGTCAAAAGGGCCATGCTGAATACAGTGTCAAAACCAGAAATGCAGGACAGGCCATGGAGAAACGAGAGCCTTGCTACGCTGATGGGCGGGATGTAAATTGCCAACAGCCACTCTGGAGAAGTGTACGGTGTGTCCTGAAACATCTAAAAAACTCAGCTTAGAGAGCATAGGGCACTTCCACTCATGGGCGTATAAATTGGGAAAACTAAAAATCAGCAAGACACAGGCACCCCAAAGTTTAGGGCTGCTCTCTTGACAAGAACCTCCACTCCGTTACACCTTCAATATCCCAGGAAAGAGAAAAATGGATAAAGAAGTTGTGGTCCTTATGTACAATGGAATACCACTCAGCCATGAAATCAACGTCATAAGGCTAGTAGCAGCATGATGAGTGGATTTAGGTACGACGACTCCAAGTGAAATAAGTCACAGAGAAAAAGACACTTGTCATAAGATGTCACTTATAGAGGGAATGTAAAAACCGCTACACTTGAGCTGAATTACAAAACGGCACAGAGTCACACGTTTAGAAAACACACTATGGCTGTTTAACGGGAAAGGTGAGGTGGGGTGATGCATAAAACACGGGTGTCAAATTAGCTCAGATACCGTTCCATAAACCCAATATGTAATAGACAAGACCTACTCCTTGCTCAGTGAACTGGACTCAATACCCCCTATTCACCGCCCAAGAACATATCTGACTAGTAAGAATCTTAAAACCTATGTATTGATATCTCTCTGTAAGTGAGTCAAGTGGGTGTAAAGCGGCATAAACACAGCAGTGAAAAGCAGCTAAACCCCATTATAAAAATCAATTACTTTTAAAAACCCGTGAAACAAAGACAGTGAAAGAGAGAGAAATTCTTACAAAATTCGTTCAGGGGCTGTGATGCCACCTGGATTGACCATATCTAGACCCACAGCTGATGGAGACATAAGGGTGGACACTCTTGGGGCTGAGAGGTTTGGTGAGGTTGGGTGAGCCAACGCAGACCCTTTAAAGTAATACTGCGTGGTACCCATCCCATGGGTCTCAAATCTCCAGGTGCAAGGGCATCTTCCTACATCGAAAACATGCATGAGAAACCCAGAAGATGGTACACCGTGTGATCGGGAAAGGTTTCTAAAACGCACCTCATTTCTCATCTCCTTGTGCTCGGGTACGCCATTCCAGCCGCTTGACTAGCAATCTCCCTCCTTGGAGACTCAGCACCTTTCACCTCCTGTTCCGTACAGGTTGCAATTTGTCCTGAGGATGAACGGGAAGAGGGGGAACCAATGAGAGACTAGCTCTAGGTGTTGGGACAGGCACAGGTCACTCTATTTTCCCATCAGGAAGAAGAATTAACCACAGGCTCAGCCTGCCGCCCGGAACCAGAATAGGGCCTGAAGCAATCCTGCGCTTTTGCGGCCAGCTCCCAAGAAAGCGAGTTGGAAAATGGAGCTCAGGGGCACTGCAATTCACAAACCTGCAGAGTTATAAATGATACCTCTCGTCCACAAATATATTGAGGGAAGGCAACGAAGAGGATTTGAAAGCAAGGCAGAATTGCAGGAAACAGATTTCAGGAGGTAGATTCGAATCGCCTTGAAAGCACAGGAAAAGCGGCAAAATCTCGACAACGATGCCCTTGGCCAAAAAGGGCGTATGCGTTTTTTCCTGAATATATTCAGGAAAAAACGCATACGCCCTTTTTGGCCAACCAAGCAACCTGGAAAGGCAAATCAGCGCTACAAAGAAGCCTCGCTTCCCATCGGTCAAAAGGGCCATGCTGAATACAGTGTCAAAACCAGAAATGCAGGACAGGCCATGGAGAAACGAGAGCCTTGCTACGCTGATGGGCGGGATGTAAATTGCCAACAGCCACTCTGGAGAAGTGTACGGTGTGTCCTGAAACATCTAAAAAACTCAGCTTAGAGAGCATAGGGCACTTCCACTCATGGGCGTATAAATTGGGAAAACTAAAAATCAGCAAGACACAGGCACCCCAAAGTTTAGGGCTGCTCTCTTGACAAGAACCTCCACTCCGTTACACCTTCAATATCCCAGGAAAGAGAAAAATGGATAAAGAAGTTGTGGTCCTTATGTACAATGGAATACCACTCAGCCATGAAACCAACGTCATAAGGCTAGTAGCAGCATGATGAGTGGATTTAGGTACGACGACTCCAAGTGAAATAAGTCACACAGAAAAAGACACTTGTCATAAGATGTCACTTATAGAGGGAATGTAGAAACCGCTACACTTGAGCTGAATTACAAAACGGCACAGAGTCACACGTTTAGAAAACACACTATGGCTGTTTAACGGGAAAGGTCAGGTGGGGTGATGCATAAAACACGGGTGTCAAATTAGCTCAGATACCGTTCCATAAACCCAATATGTAATAGACAAGACCTACTCCTTGCTCAGTGAACTGGACCCACTACCCCCTATTCACCGCCCAAGAAAATAACTGACTAGTAAGAATCTTAAAACCTATGTATTGATATCTCTCTGTAAGTGAGTCAAGTGGGTGTAAAGCGGCATAAACACAGCAGTGAAAAGCAGCTAAACCCCATTATAAAAATCAATTACTTTTAAAAACCCGTGAAACAAAGACAGTGAAAGAGAGAGAAATTCTTACAAAATTCGTTCAGGGGCTGTGATGCCACCTGGATTGACCATATCTAGACCCACAGCTGATGGAGACATAAGGGTGGACACTCTTGGGGCTGAGAGGTTTGGTGAGGTTGGGTGAGCCAACGCAGACCCTTTAAAGTAATACTGCGTGGTACCCATCCCATGGGTCCCAAATCTCCAGGTGCAAGGGCATCTTCCTACATCGAAAACATGCATGAGAAACCCAGAAGATGGTACACCGTGTGATCGGGAAAGGTTTCTAAAACGCACCTCATTTCTCATCTCCTTGTGCTCGGGTACGCCATTCCAGCCGCTTGACTAGCAATCTCCCTCCTTGGAGACTCAGCACCTTTCACCTCCTGTTCCGTACAGGTTGCAATTTGTCCTGAGGATGAACGGGAAGAGGGGGAACCAATGAGAGACTAGCTCTAGGTGTTGGGACAGGCACAGGTCACTCTATTTTCCCATCAGGAAGAAGAATTAACCACAGGCTCAGCCTGCCGCCCGGAACCAGAATAGGGCCTGAAGCAATCCTGCGCTTTTGCGGCCAGCTCCCAAGAAAGCGAGTTGGAAAATGGAGCTCAGGGGCACTGCAATTCACAAACCTGCAGAGTTATAAATGATACCTCTCGTCCACAAATATATTGAGGGAAGGCAACGAAGAGGATTTGAAAGCAAGGCAGAATTGCAGGAAACAGATTTCAGGAGGTAGATTCGAATCGCCTTGAAAGCACAGGAAAAGCGGCAAAACCTCGACAACGATGCCCTTGGCCAAAAAGGGCGTATGCGTTTTTTCCTGAATATATTCAGGAAAAAACGCATACGCCCTTTTTGGCCAACCAAGCAACCTGGAAAGGGAAATCAGCGCTACAAAGAAGCCTCGCTTCCCATCGGTCAAAAGGGCCATGCTGAATACAGTGTCAAATCCAGAAATGCAGGACAGGCCATGGAGAAACGAGAGCCTTGCTACGCTGATGGGCGGGATGTAAATTGCCAACAGCCACTCTGGAGAAGTGTACGGTGTGTCCTGAAACATCTAAAAAACTCAGCTTAGAGAGCATAGGGCACTTCCACTCATGGGCGTATAAATTGGGAAAACTAAAAATCAGCAAGACACAGGCACCCCAAAGTTTAGGGCTGCTCTCTTGACAAGAACCTCCACTCCGTTACACCTTCAATATCCCAGGAAAGAGAAAAATGGATAAAGAAGTTGTGGTCCTTATGTACAATGGAATACCACTCAGCCATGAAATCAACGTCATAAGGCTAGTAGCAGCATGATGAGTGGATTTAGGTACGACGACTCCAAGTGAAATAAGTCACACAGAAAAAGACACTTGTCATAAGATGTCACTTATAGAGGGAATGTAGAAACCGCTACACTTGAGCTGAATTGCAAAACGGCACAGAGTCACACGTTTAGAAAACACACTATGGCTGTTTAACAGGAAAGTTGAGGTGGGGTGATGCATAAAACACGGGTGTCAAATTAGCTCAGATACCGTTCCATAAACCCAATATGTAATAGACAAGACCTACTCCTTGCTCAGTGAACTGGACTCAATACCCCCTATTCACCGCCCAAGAACATATCTGACTAGTAAGAATCTTAAAACCTATGTATTGATATCTCTCTGTAAGTGAGTCAAGTGGGTGTAAAGCGGCATAAACACAGCAGTGAAAAGCAGCTAAACCCCATAATAAAAATCAATTACTTTTAAAAACCCGTGAAACAAAGACAGTGAAAGAGAGAGAAATTCTTACAAAATTCGTTCAGGGGCTGTGATGCCACCTGGATTGACCATATCTAGACCCACAGCTGATGGAGACATAAGGGTGGACACTCTTGGGGCTGAGAGGTTTGGTGAGGTTGGGTGAGCCAACGCAGACCCTTTAAAGTAATACTGCGTGGTACCCATCCCATGGGTCCCAAATCTCCAGGTGCAAGGGCATCTTCCTACATCGAAAACATGCATGAGAAACCCAGAAGATGGTACACCGTGTGATCGGGAAAGGTTTCTAAAACGCACCTCATTTCTCATCTCCTTGTGCTCGGGTACGCCATTCCAGCCGCTTGACTAGCAATCTCCCTCCTTGGAGACTCAGCACCTTTCACCTCCTGTTCCGTACAGGTTGCAATTTGTCCTGAGGATGAACGGGAAGAGGGGGAACCAATGAGAGACTAGCTCTAGGTGTTGGGACAGGCACAGGTCACTCTATTTTCCCATCAGGAAGAAGAATTAACCACAGGCTCAGCCTGCCGCCCGGAACCAGAATAGGGCCTGAAGCAATCCTGCGCTTTTGCGGCCAGCTCCCAAGAAAGCGAGTTGGAAAATGGAGCTCAGGGGCACTGCAATTCACAAACCTGCAGAGTTATAAATGATAACTCTCGTCCACAAATATATTGAGGGAAGGCAACGAAGAGGATTTGAAAGCAAGGCAGAATTGCAGGAAACAGATTTCAGGAGGTAGATTCGAATCGCCTTGAAAGCACAGGAAAAGCGGCCAAACCTCGACAACCATGCCCTTGGCCAAAAAGGGCGTATGCGTTTTTTCCTGAATATATTCAGGAAAAAACGCATACGCCCTTTTTGGCCAACCAAGCAACCTGGAAAGGCAAATCAGCGCTACAAAGAAGCCTCGCTTCCCATCGGTCAAAAGGGCCATGCTGAATACAGTGTCAAAACCAGAAATGCAGGACAGGCCATGGAGAAACGAGAGCCTTGCTACGCTGATGGGCGGGATGTAAATTGCCAACAGCCACTCTGGAGAAGTGTACGGTGTGTCCTGAAACATCTAAAAAACTCAGCTTAGAGAGCATAGGGCACTTCCACTCATGGGCGTATAAATTGGGAAAACTAAAAATCAGCAAGACACAGGCACCCCAAAGTTTAGGGCTGCTCTGTTGACAAGAACCTCCACTCCGTTACACCTTGAATATCCCAGGAAAGAGAAAAATGGATAAAGAAGTTGTGGTCCTTATGTACAATGGAATACCACTCAGCCATGAAACCAACGTCATAAGGCTAGTAGCAGCATGATGAGTGGATTTAGGTACGACGACTCCAAGTGAAATAAGTCACACAGAAAAAGACACTTGTCATAAGATGTCACTTATAGAGGGAATGTAGAAACGGCTACACTTGAGCTGAATTACAAAACGGCACAGAGTCACACGTTTAGAAAACACACTATGGCTGTTTAACAGGAAAGGTGAGGTGGGGTGATGCATAAAACACGGGTGTCAAATTAGCTCAGATACCGTTCCATAAACCCAATATGTAATAGACAAGACCTACTCCTTGCTCAGTGAACTGGACTCAATACCCCCTATTCACCGCCCAAGAACATATCTGACTAGTAAGAATCTTAAAACCTATGTATTGATATCTCTCTGTAAGTGAGTCAAGTGGGTGTAAAGCGGCATAAACACAGCAGTGAAAAGCAGCTAAACCCCATAATAAAAATCAATTACTTTTAAAAACCCGTGAAACAAAGACAGTGAAAGAGAGAGAAATTCTTACAAAATTCGTTCAGGGGCTGTGATGCCACCTGGATTGACCATATCTAGACCCACAGCTGATGGAGACATAAGGGTGGACACTCTTGGGGCTGAGAGGTTTGGTGAGGTTGGGTGAGCCAACTCAGACCCTTTAAAGTAATACTGCGTGGTACCCATCCCATGGGTCCCAAATCTCCAGGTGCAAGGGCATCTTCCTACATCGAAAACATGCATGAGAAACCCAGAAGATGGTACACCGTGTGATCGGCAAAGGTTTCTAAAACGCACCTCATTTCTCATCTCCTTGTGCTCGGGTACGCCATTCCAGCCGCTTGACTAGCAATCTCCCTCCTTGGAGACTCAGCACCTTTCACCTCCTGTTCCGTACAGGTTGCAATTTGTCCTGAGGATGAACGGGAAGAGGGGGAACCAATGAGAGACTAGCTCTAGGTGTTGGGACAGGCACAGGTCACTCTATTTTCCCATCAGGAAGAAGAATTAACCACAGGCTCAGCCTGCCGCCCGGAACCAGAATAGGGCCTGAAGCAATCCTGCGCTTTTGCGGCCAGCTCCCAAGAAAGCGAGTTGGAAAATGGAGCTCAGGGGCACTGCAATTCACAAACCTGCAGAGTTATAAATGATAACTCTCGTCCACAAATATATTGAGGGAAGGCAACGAAGAGGATTTGAAAGCAAGGCAGAATTGCAGGAAACAGATTTCAGGAGGTAGATTCGAATCGCCTTGAAAGCACAGGAAAAGCGGCCAAACCTCGACAACCATGCCCTTGGCCAAAAAGGGCGTATGCGTTTTTTCCTGAATATATTCAGGAAAAAACGCATACGCCCTTTTTGGCCAACCAAGCAACCTGGAAAGGCAAATCAGCGCTACAAAGAAGCCTCGCTTCCCATCGGTCAAAAGGGCCATGCTGAATACAGTGTCAAAACCAGAAATGCAGGACAGGCCATGGAGAAACGAGAGCCTTGCTACGCTGATGGGCGGGATGTAAATTGCCAACAGCCACTCTGGAGAAGTGTACGGTGTGTCCTGAAACATCTAAAAAACTCAGCTTAGAGAGCATAGGGCACTTCCACTCATGGGCGTATAAATTGGGAAAACTAAAAATCAGCAAGACACAGGCACCCCAAAGTTTAGGGCTGCTCTCTTGACAAGAACCTCCACTCCGTTACACCTTCAATATCCCAGGAAAGAGAAAAATGGATAAAGAAGTTGTGGTCCTTATGTACAATGGAATACCACTCAGCCATGAAATCAACGTCATAAGGCTAGTAGCAGCATGATGAGTGGATTTAGGTACGACGACTCCAAGTGAAATAAGTCACACAGAAAAAGACACTTGTCATAAGATGTCACTTATAGAGGGAATGTAAAAACCGCTACACTTGAGCTGAATTACAAAACGGCACAGAGTCACACGTTTAGAAAACACACTATGGCTGTTTAACGGGAAAGGTGAGGTGGGGTGATGCATAAAACACGGGTGTCAAATTAGCTCAGATACCGTTCCATAAACCCAATATGTAATAGACAAGACCTACTCCTTCCTCAGTGAACTGGACTCAATACCCCCTATTCACCGCCCAAGAACATATCTGACTAGTAAGAATCTTAAAACCTATGTATTGATATCTCTCTGTAAGTGAGTCAAGTGGGTGTAAAGCGGCATAAACACAGCAGTGAAAAGCAGCTAAACCCCATTATAAAAATCAATTACTTTTAAAAACCCGTGAAACAAAGACAGTGAAAGAGAGAGAAATTCTTACAAAATTCGTTCAGGGGCTGTGATGCCACCTGGATTGACCATATCTAGACCCACAGCTGATGGAGACATAAGGGTGGACACTCTTGGGGCTGAGAGGTTTGGTGAGGTTGGGTGAGCCAACGCAGACCCTTTAAAGTAATACTGCGTGGTACCCATCCCATGGGTCCCAAATCTCCAGGTGCAAGGGCATCTTCCTACATCGAAAACATGCATGAGAAACCCAGAAGATGGTACACCGTGTGATCGGGAAAGGTTTCTAAAACGCACCTCATTTCTCATCTCCTTGTGCTCGGGTACGCCATTCCAGCCGCTTGACTAGCAATCTCCCTCCTTGGAGACTCAGCACCTTTCACCTCCTGTTCCGTACAGGTTGCAATTTGTCCTGAGGATGAACGGGAAGAGGGGGAACCAATGAGAGACTAGCTCTAGGTGTTGGGACAGGCACAGGTCACTCTATTTTCCCATCAGGAAGAAGAATTAACCACAGGCTCAGCCTGCCGCCCGGAACCAGAATAGGGCCTGAAGCAATCCTGCGCTTTTGCGGCCAGCTCCCAAGAAAGCGAGTTGGAAAATGGAGCTCAGGGGCACTGCAATTCACAAACCTGCAGAGTTATAAATGATAACTCTCGTCCACAAATATATTGAGGGAAGGCAACGAAGAGGATTTGAAAGCAAGGCAGAATTGCAGGAAACAGATTTCAGGAGGTAGATTCGAATCGCCTTGAAAGCACAGGAAAAGCGGCCAAACCTCGACAACCATGCCCTTGGCCAAAAAGGGCGTATGCGTTTTTTCCTGAATATATTCAGGAAAAAACGCATACGCCCTGTTTGGCCAACCAAGCAACCTGGAAAGGCAAATCAGCGCTACAAAGAAGCCTCGCTTCCCATCGGTCAAAAGGGCCATGCTGAATACAGTGTCAAAACCAGAAATGCAGGACAGGCCATGGAGAAACGAGAGCCTTGCTACGCTGATGGGCGGGATGTAAATTGCCAACAGCCACTCTGGAGAAGTGTACGGTGTGTCCTGAAACATCTAAAAAACTCAGCTTAGAGAGCATAGGGCACTTCCACTCATGGGCGTATAAATTGGGAAAACTAAAAATCAGCAAGACACAGGCACCCCAAAGTTTAGGGCTGCTCTCTTGACAAGAACCTCCACTCCGTTACACCTTCAATATCCCAGGAAAGAGAAAAATGGATAAAGAAGTTGTGGTCCTTATGTACAATGGAATACCACTCAGCCATGAAATCAACGTCATAAGGCTAGTAGCAGCATGATGAGTGGATTTAGGTACGACGACTCCAAGTGAAATAAGTCACACAGAAAAACACACTTGTCATAAGATGTCACTTATAGAGGGAATGTAGAAACCGCTACACTTGAGCTGAATTACAAAACGGCACAGAGTCACACGTTTAGAAAACACACTATGGCTGTTTAACAGGAAAGGTGAGGTGGGGTGATGCATAAAACACGGGTGTCAAATTAGCTCAGATACCGTTCCATAAACCCAATATGTAATAGACAAGACCTACTCCTTGCTCAGTGAACTGGACTCAATACCCCCTATTCACCGCCCAAGAACATATCTGACTAGTAAGAATCTTAAAACCTATGTATTGATATCTCTCTGTAAGTGAGTCAAGTGGGTGTAAAGCGGCATAAACACAGCAGTGAAAAGCAGCTAAACCCCATAATAAAAATCAATTACTTTTAAAAACCCGTGAAACAAAGACAGTGAAAGAGAGAGAAATTCTTACAAAATTCGTTCAGGGGCTGTGATGCCACCTGGATTGACCATATCTAGACCCACAGCTGATGGAGACATAAGGGTGGACACTCTTGGGGCTGAGAGGTTTGGTGAGGTTGGGTGAGCCAACGCAGACCCTTTAAAGTAATACTGCGTGGTACCCATCCCATGGGTCCCAAATCTCCAGGTGCAAGGGCATCTTCCTACATCGAAAACATGCATGAGAAACCCAGAAGATGGTACACCGTGTGATCGGGAAAGGTTTCTAAAACGCACCTCATTTCTCATCTCCTTGTGCTCGGGTACGCCATTCCAGCCGCTTGACTAGCAATCTCCCTCCTTGGAGACTCAGCACCTTTCACCTCCTGTTCCGTACAGGTTGCAATTTGTCCTGAGGATGAACGGGAAGAGGGGGAACCAATGAGAGACTAGCTCTAGGTGTTGGGACAGGCACAGGTCACTCTATTTTCCCATCAGGAAGAAGAATTAACCACAGGCTCAGCCTGCCGCCCGGAACCAGAATAGAGCCTGAAGCAATCCTGCGCTTTTGCGGCCAGCTCCCAAGAAAGCGAGTTGGAAAATGGAGCTCAGGGGCACTGCAATTCACAAACCTGCAGAGTTATAAATGATAACTCTCGTCCACAAATATATTGAGGGAAGGCAACGAAGAGGATTTGAAAGCAAGGCAGAATTGCAGGAAACAGATTTCAGGAGGTAGATTCGAATCGCCTTGAAAGCACAGGAAAAGCGGCCAAACCTCGACAACCATGCCCTTGGCCAAAAAGGGCGTATGCGTTTTTTCCTGAATATATTCAGGAAAAAACGCATACGCCCTTTTTGGCCAACCAAGCAACCTGGAAAGGCAAATCAGTGCTACAAAGAAGCCTCGCTTCCCATCGGTCAAAAGGGCCATGCTGAATACAGTGTCAAAACCAGAAATGCAGGACAGGCCATGGAGAAACGAGAGCCTTGCTACGCTGATGGGCGGGATGTAAATTGCCAACAGCCACTCTGGAGAAGTGTACGGTGTGTCCTGAAACATCTAAAAAACTCAGCTTAGAGAGCATAGGGCACTTCCACTCATGGGCGTATAAATTGGGAAAACTAAAAATCAGCAAGACACAGGCACCCCAAAGTTTAGGGCTGCTCTCTTGACAAGAACCTCCACTCCGTTACACCTTCAATATCCCAGGAAAGAGAAAAATGGATAAAGAAGTTGTGGTCCTTATGTACAATGGAATACCACTCAGCCATGAAATCAACGTCATAAGGCTAGTAGCAGCATGATGAGTGGATTTAGGTACGACGACTCCAAGTGAAATAAGTCACACAGAAAAAGACACTTGTCATAAGATGTCACTTATAGAGGGAATGTAAAAACCGCTACACTTGAGCTGAATTACAAAACGGCACAGAGTCACACGTTTAGAAAACACACTATGGCTGTTTAACGGGAAAGGTGAGGTGGGGTGATGCATAAAACACGGGTGTCAAATTAGCTCAGATACCGTTCCATAAACCCAATATGTAATAGACAAGACCTACTCCTTGCTCAGTGAACTGGACTCAATACCCCCTATTCACCGCCCAAGAACATATCTGACTAGTAAGAATCTTAAAACCTATGTATTGATATCTCTCTGTAAGTGAGTCAAGTGGGTGTAAAGCGGCATAAACACAGCAGTGAAAAGCAGCTAAACCCCATTATAAAAATCAATTACTTTTAAAAACCCGTGAAACAAAGACAGTGAAAGAGAGAGAAATTCTTACAAAATTCGTTCAGGGGCTGTGATGCCACCTGGATTGACCATATCTAGACCCACAGCTGATGGAGACATAAGGGTGGACACTCTTGGGGCTGAGAGGTTTGGTGAGGTTGGGTGAGCCAACGCAGACCCTTTAAAGTAATACTGCGTGGTACCCATCCCATGGGTCTCAAATCTCCAGGTGCAAGGGCATCTTCCTACATCGAAAACATGCATGAGAAACCCAGAAGATGGTACACCGTGTGATCGGGAAAGGTTTCTAAAACGCACCTCATTTCTCATCTCCTTGTGCTCGGGTACGCCATTCCAGCCGCTTGACTAGCAATCTCCCTCCTTGGAGACTCAGCACCTTTCACCTCCTGTTCCGTACAGGTTGCAATTTGTCCTGAGGATGAACGGGAAGAGGGGGAACCAATGAGAGACTAGCTCTAGGTGTTGGGACAGGCACAGGTCACTATATTTTCCCATCAGGAAGAAGAATTAACCACAGGCTCAGCCTGCCGCCCGGAACCAGAATAGGGCCTGAAGCAATCCTGCGCTTTTGCGGCCAGCTCCCAAGAAAGCGAGTTGGAAAATGGAGCTCAGGGGCACAGCAATTCACAAACCTGCAGAGTCATAACTGATAACTCTCGTCCACAAATATATTGAGGGAAGGCAACGAAGAGGATTTGAAAGCAAGGCAGAATTGCAGGAAACAGATTTCAGGAGGTAGATTCGAATCGCCTTGAAAGCACAGGAAAAGCGGCGAAACCTCGACAACCATGCCCTTGGCCAAAAAGGGCGTATGCGTTTTTTCCTGAATATATTCAGGAAAAAACGCATACGCCCTTTTTGGCCAACCAAGCAACCTGGAAAGGCAAATCAGCGCTACAAAGAAGCCTCGCTTCCCATCGGTCAAAAGGGCCATGCTGAATACAGTGTCAAAACCAGAAATGCAGGACAGGCCATGGAGAAACGAGAGCCTTGCTACGCTGATGGGCGGGATGTAAATTGCCAACAGCCACTCTGGAGAAGTGTACGGTGTGTCCTGAAACATCTAAAAAACTCAGCTTAGAGAGCATAGGGCACTTCCACTCATGGGCGTATAAATTGGGAAAACTAAAAATCAGCAAGACACAGGCACCCCAAAGTTTAGGGCTGCTCTCTTGACAAGAACCTCCACTCCGTTACACCTTGAATATCCCAGGAAAGAGAAAAATGGATAAAGAAGTTGTGGTCCTTATGTACAATGGAATACCACTCAGCCATGAAATCAACGTCATAAGGCTAGTAGCAGCATGATGAGTGGATTTAGGTACGACGACTCCAAGTGAAATAAGTCACACAGAAAAAGACACTTGTCATAAGATGTCACTTATAGAGGGAATGTAGAAACCGCTACACTTGAGCTGAATTACAAAACGGCACAGAGTCACACGTTTAGAAAACACACTATGGCTGTTTAACAGGAAAGGTGAGGTGGGGTGATGCATAAAACACGGGTGTCAAATTAGCTCAGATACCGTTCCATAAACCCAATATGTAATAGACAAGACCTACTCCTTGCTCAGTGAACTGGACTCAATACCCCCTATTCACCGCCCAAGAACATATCTGACTAGTAAGAATCTTAAAACCTATGTATTGATATCTCTCTGTAAGTGAGTCAAGTGGGTGTAAAGCGGCATAAACACAGCAGTGAAAAGCAGCTAAACCCCATAATAAAAATCAATTACTTTTAAAAACCCGTGAAACAAAGACAGTGAAAGAGAGAGAAATTCTTACAAAATTCGTTCAGGGGCTGTGATGCCACCTGGATTGACCATATCTAGACCCACAGCTGATGGAGACATAAGGGTGGACACTCTTGGGGCTGAGAGGTTTGGTGAGGTTGGGTGAGCCAACGCAGACCCTTTAAAGTAATACTGCGTGGTACCCATCCCATGGGTCCCAAATCTCCAGGTGCAAGGGCATCTTCCTACATCGAAAACATGCATGAGAAACCCAGAAGATGGTACACCGTGTGATCGGGAAAGGTTTCTAAAACGCACCTCATTTCTCATCTCCTTGTGCTCGGGTACGCCATTCCAGCCGCTTGACTAGCAATCTCCCTCCTTGGAGACTCAGCACCTTTCACCTCCTGTTCCGTACAGGTTGCAATTTGTCCTGAGGATGAACGGGAAGAGGGGGAACCAATGAGAGACTAGCTCTAGGTGTTGGGACAGGCACAGGTCACTCTATTTTCCCATCAGGAAGAAGAATTAACCACAGGCTCAGCCTGCCGCCCGGAACCAGAATAGGGCCTGAAGCAATCCTGCGCTTTTGCGGCCAGCTCCCAAGAAAGCGAGTTGGAAAATGGAGCTCAGGGGCACTGCAATTCACAAACCTGCAGAGTTATAAATGATAACTCTCGTCCACAAATATATTGAGGGAAGGCAACGAAGAGGATTTGAAAGCAAGGCAGAATTGCAGGAAACAGATTTCAGGAGGTAGATTCGAATCGCCTTGAAAGCACAGGAAAAGCGGCCAAACCTCGACAACCATGCCCTTGGCCAAAAAGGGCGTATGCGTTTTTTCCTGAATATATTCAGGAAAAAACGCATACGCCCTTTTTGGCCAACCAAGCAACCTGGAAAGGCAAATCAGCGCTACAAAGAAGCCTCGCTTCCCATCGGTCAAAAGGGCCATGCTGAATACAGTGTCAAAACCAGAAATGCAGGACAGGCCATGGAGAAACGAGAGCCTTGCTACGCTGATGGGCGGGATGTAAATTGCCAACAGCCACTCTGGAGAAGTGTACGGTGTGTCCTGAAACATCTAAAAAACTCAGCTTAGAGAGCATAGGGCACTTCCACTCATGGGCGTATAAATTGGGAAAACTAAAAATCAGCAAGACACAGGCACCCCAAAGTTTAGGGCTGCTCTCTTGACAAGAACCTCTACTCCGTTACACCTTCAATATCCCAGGAAAGAGAAAAATGGATAAAGAAGTTGTGGTCCTTATGTACAATGGAATACCACTCAGCCATGAAATCAACGTCATAAGGCTAGTAGCAGCATGATGAGTGGATTTAGGTACGACGACTCCAAGTGAAATAAGTCACACAGAAAAAGACACTTGTCATAAGATGTCACTTATAGAGGGAATGTAAAAACCGCTACACTTGAGCTGAATTACAAAACGGCACAGAGTCACACGTTAAGAAAACACACTATGGCTGTTTAACGGGAAAGGTGAGGTGGGGTGATGCATAAAACACGGGTGTCAAATTAGCTCAGATACCGTTCCATAAACCCAATATGTAATAGACAAGACCTACTCCTTGCTCAGTGAACTGGACTCAATACCCCCTATTCACCGCCCAAGAACATATCTGACTAGTAAGAATCTTAAAACCTATGTATTGATATCTCTCTGTAAGTGAGTCAAGTGGGTGTAAAGCGGCATAAACACAGCAGTGAAAAGCAGCTAAACCCCATTATAAAAATCAATTACTTTTAAAAACCCGTGAAACAAAGACAGTGAAAGAGAGAGAAATTCTTACAAAATTCGTTCAGGGGCTGTGATGCCACCTGGATTGACCATATCTAGACCCACAGCTGATGGAGACATAAGGGTGGACACTCTTGGGGCTGAGAGGTTTGGTGAGGTTGGGTGAGCCAACGCAGACCCTTTAAAGTAATACTGCGTGGTACCCATCCCATGGGTCCCAAATCTCCAGGTGCAAGGGCATCTTCCTACATCGAAAACATGCATGAGAAACCCAGAAGATGGTACACCGTGTGATCGGGAAAGGTTTCTAAAACGCACCTCATTTCTCATCTCCTTGTGCTCGGGTACGCCATTCCAGCCGCTTGACTAGCAATCTCCCTCCTTGGAGACTCAGCACCTTTCACCTCCTGTTCCGTACAGGTTGCAATTTGTCCTGAGGATGAACGGGAAGAGGGGGAACCAATGAGAGACTAGCTCTAGGTGTTGGGACAGTCACAGGTCACTCTATTTTCCCATCAGGAAGAAGAATTAACCACAGGCTCAGCCTGCCGCCCGGAACCAGAATAGGGCCTGAAGCAATCCTGCGCTTTTGCAGCCAGCTCCCAAGAAAGCGAGTTGGAAAATGGAGCTCAGGGGCACAGCAATTCACAAACCTGCAGAGTCATAACTGATAACTCTCGTCCACAAATATATTGAGGGAAGGCAACGAAGAGGATTTGAAAGCAAGGCAGAATTGCAGGAAACAGATTTCAGGAGGTAGATTCGAATCGCCTTGAAAGCACAGGAAAAGCGGCCAAACCTCGACAACCATGCCCTTGGCCAAAAAGCGCGTATGCGTTTTTTCCTGAATATATTCAGGAAAAAACGCATACGCCCTTTTTGGCCAACCAAGCAACCTGGAAAGGCAAATCAGCGCTACAAAGAAGCCTCGCTTCCCATCGGTCAAAAGGGCCATGCTGAATACAGTGTCAAAACCAGAAATGCAGGACAGGCCATGGAGAAACGAGAGCCTTGCTACGCTGATGGGCGGGATGTAAATTGCCAACAGCCACTCTGGAGAAGTGTACGGTGTGTCCTGAAACATCTAAAAAACTCAGCTTAGAGAGCATAGGGCACTTCCACTCATGGGCGTATAAATTGGGAAAACTAAAAATCAGCAAGACACAGGCACCCCAAAGTTTAGGGCTGCTCTCTTGACAAGAACCTCCACTCCGTTACACTTTGAATATCCCAGGAAAGAGAAAAATGGATAAAGAAGTTGTGGTCCTTATGTACAATGGAATACCACTCAGCCATGAAATCAACGTCATAAGGCTAGTAGCAGCATGATGAGTGGATTTAGGTACGACGACTCCAAGTGAAATAAGTCACACAGAAAAAGACACTTGTCATAAGATGTCACTTATAGAGGGAATGTAAAAACCGCTACACTTGAGCTGAATTACAAAACGGCACAGAGTCACACGTTTAGAAAACACACTATGGCTGTTTAACGGGAAAGGTGAGGTGGGGTGATGCATAAAACACGGGTGTCAAATTAGCTCAGATACCGTTCCATAAACCCAATATGTAATAGACAAGACCTACTCCTTGCTCAGTGAACTGGACTCAATACCCCCTATTCACCGCCCAAGAACATATCTGACTAGTAAGAATCTTAAAACCTATGTATTGATATCTCTCTGTAAGTGAGTCAAGTGGGTGTAAAGCGGCATAAACACAGCAGTGAAAAGCAGCTAAACCCCATTATAAAAATCAATTACTTTTAAAAACCCGTGAAACAAAGACAGTGAAAGAGAGAGAAATTCTTACAAAATTCGTTCAGGGGCTGTGATGCCACCTGGATTGACCATATCTAGACCCACAGCTGATGGAGACATAAGGGTGGACACTCTTGGGGCTGAGAGGTTTGGTGAGGTTGGGTGAGCCAACGCAGACCCTTTAAAGTAATACTGCGTGGTACCCATCCCATGGGTCCCAAATCTCCAGGTGCAAGGGCATCTTCCTACATCGAAAACATGCATGAGAAACCCAGAAAATGGTACACCGTGTGATCGGGAAAGGTTTCTAAAACGCACCTCATTTCTCATCTCCTTGTGCTCGGGTACGCCATTCCAGCCGCTTGACTAGCAATCTCCCTCCTTGGAGACTCAGCACCTTTCACCTCCTGTTCCGTACAGGTTGCAATTTGTCCTGAGGATGAACGGGAAGAGGGGGAACCAATGAGAGACTAGCTCTAGGTGTTGGGACAGGCACAGGTCACTCTATTTTCCCATCAGGAAGAAGAATTAACCACAGGCTCAGCCTGCCGCCCGGAACCAGAATAGGGCCTGAAGCAATCCTGCGCTTTTGCGGCCAGCTCCCAAGAAAGCGAGTTGGAAAATGGAGCTCAGGGGCACTGCAATTCACAAACCTGCAGAGTCATAACTGATAACTCTCGTCCACAAATATATTGAGGGAAGGCAACGAAGAGGATTTGAAAGCAAGGCAGAATTGCAGGAAACAGATTTCAGGAGGTAGATTCGAATCGCCTTGAAAGCACAGGAAAAGCGGCCAAACCTCGACAACGATGCCCTTGGCGAAAAAGGGCGTATGCGTTTTTTCCTGAATATATTCAGGAAAAAACGCATACGCCCTTTTTGGCCAACCAAGCAACCTGGAAAGGCAAATCAGCGCTACAAAGAAGCCTCGCTTCCCATCGGTCAAAAGGGCCATGTTGAATACAGTGTCAAAACCAGAAATGCAGGACAGGCCATGGAGAAACGGGAGCCTTGCTACGCTGATGGGCGGGATGTAAATTGCCAACAGCCACTCTGGAGAAGTGTACGGTGTGTCCTGAAACATCTAAAAAACTCAGCTTAGAGAGCATAGGGCACTTCCACTCATGGGCGTATAAAATGGGAAAACTAAAAATCAGCAAGACACAGGCACCCCAAAGTTTACGGCTGCTCTCTTGACAAGAACCTCCACTCCGTTACACCTTAAATATCCCAGGAAAGAAAAAAATGGATAAAGAAGTTGTGGTCCTTATGTACAATGGAATATCACTCAGCCATGAAATCAACGTCATAAGGCTAGTAGCAGCATGATGAGTGGATTTAGGTACGACGATTCCAAGTGAAATAAGTCACACAGAAAGAGACACTTGTCATAAGATGTCCCTTATAGAGGGAATGTAGAAACCGCTACACTTGAGCTGAATTACAAAACGGCACAGAGTCACACGTTTAGAAAACACACTATGGCTGTTTAACGGGAAAGGTGAGGTGGGGTGATGCATAAAACACGGGTGTCAAATTAGCTCAGATACCGTTCCATAAACCCAATATGTAATAGACAAGACCTACTCCTTGCTCAGTGAACTGGACCCAATACCCCCTATTCACCGCCCAAGAACATATCTGACTAGTAAGAATCTTAAAACCTATGTATTGATATCTCTCTGTAAGTGAGTCAAGTGGGTGTAAAGCGGCATAAACACAGCAGTGAAAAGCAGCTAAACCCCATTATAAAAATCAATTACTTTTAAAAACCCGTGAAACAAAGACAGTGAAAGAGAGAGAAATTCTTACAAAATTCGTTCAGGGGCTGTGATGCCACCTGGATTGACCATATCTAGACCCACAGCTGATGGAGACATAAGGGTGGACACTCTTGGGGCTGAGAGGTTTGGTGAGGTTGGGTGAGCCAACGCAGACCCTTTAAAGTAATACTGCGTGGTACCCATCCCATGGGTCCCAAATCTCCAGGTGCAAGGGCATCTTCCTACATCGAAAACATGCATGAGAAACCCAGAAAATGGTACACCGTGTGATCGGGAAAGGTTTCTAAAACGCACCTCATTTCTCATCTCCTTGTGCTCGGGTACGCCATTCCAGCCGCTTGACTAGCAATCTCCCTCCTTGGAGACTCAGCACCTTTCACCTCCTGTTCCGTACAGGTTGCAATTTGTCCTGAGGATGAACGGGAAGAGGGGGAACCAATGAGAGACTAGCTCTAGGTGTTGGGACAGGCACAGGTCACTCTATTTTCCCATCAGGAAGAAGAATTAACCACAGGCTCAGCCTGCCGCCCGGAACCAGAATAGGGCCTGAAGCAATCCTGCGCTTTTGCGGCCAGCTCCCAAGAAAGCGAGTTGGAAAATGGAGCTCAGGGGCACTGCAATTCACAAACCTGCAGAGTCATAACTGATAACTCTCGTCCACAAATATATTGAGGGAAGGCAACGAAGAGGATTTGAAAGCAAGGCAGAATTGCAGGAAACAGATTTCAGGAGGTAGATTCGAATCGCCTTGAAAGCACAGGAAAAGCGGCCAAACCTCGACAACGATGCCCTTGGCGAAAAAGGGCGTATGCGTTTTTTCCTGAATATATTCAGGAAAAAACGCATACGCCCTTTTTGGCCAACCAAGCAACCTGGAAAGGCAAATCAGCGCTACAAAGAAGCCTCGCTTCCCATCGGTCAAAAGGGCCATGTTGAATACAGTGTCAAAACCAGAAATGCAGGACAGGCCATGGAGAAACGGGAGCCTTGCTACGCTGATGGGCGGGATGTAAATTGCCAACAGCCACTCTGGAGAAGTGTACGGTGTGTCCTGAAACATCTAAAAAACTCAGCTTAGAGAGCATAGGGCACTTCCACTCATGGGCGTATAAAATGGGAAAACTAAAAATCAGCAAGACACAGGCACCCCAAAGTTTACGGCTGCTCTCTTGACAAGAACCTCCACTCCGTTACACCTTAAATATCCCAGGAAAGAAAAAAATGGATAAAGAAGTTGTGGTCCTTATGTACAATGGAATATCACTCAGCCATGAAATCAACGTCATAAGGCTAGTAGCAGCATGATGAGTGGATTTAGGTACGACGATTCCAAGTGAAATAAGTCACACAGAAAGAGACACTTGTCATAAGATGTCCCTTATAGAGGGAATGTAGAAACCGCTACACTTGAGCTGAATTACAAAACGGCACAGAGTCACACGTTTAGAAAACACACTATGGCTGTTTAACGGGAAAGGTGAGGTGGGGTGATGCATAAAACACGGGTGTCAAATTAGCTCAGATACCGTTCCATAAACCCAATATGTAATAGACAAGACCTACTCCTTGCTCAGTGAACTGGACCCAATACCCCCTATTCACCGCCCAAGAACATATCTGACTAGTAAGAATCTTAAAACCTATGTATTGATATCTCTCTGTAAGTGAGTCAAGTGGGTGTAAAGCGGCATAAACACAGCAGTGAAAAGCAGCTAAACCCCATTATAAAAATCAATTACTTTTAAAAACCCGTGAAACAAAGACAGTGAAAGAGAGAGAAATTCTTACAAAATTCGTTCAGTGGCTGTGATGCCACCTGGATTGACCTTATCTAGACCCACAGCTGATGGAGACATAAGGGTGGACACTCTTGGGGCTGAGAGGTTTGGTGAGGTTGGTGAGCCAACGCAGACCCTTTAAAGTAATACTGCGTGGTACCCATCCCATGGGTCCCAAATCTCCAGGTGCAAGGGCATCTTCCTACATCGAAAACATGCATGAGAAACCCAGAAGATGGTACACCGTGTGATCGGGAAAGGTTTCTAAAACGCACCTCATTTCTCATCTCCTTATGCTCGGGTACGCCATTCCAGCCGCTTGACTAGCAATCTCCCTCCTTGAGGACTCAGAACCTTTCACCTCCTGTTCCGTACAGGTTGCAATTTGTCCTGAGGATGAACGGGAAGAGGGGCAACCAATGAGAGACTAGCTCTAGGTGTTGGGACAGGCACAGGTCACTCTATTTTCCCATCAGGAAGAAGAATTAACCACAGGCTCAGCCTGCCGCCCGGAACCAGAATAGGGCCTGAAGCAATCCTGCGCTTTTGCGGCCAGCTCCCAAGAAAGCGAGTTGGAAAATGGAGCTCAGGGGCACTGCAATTCACAAACCTGCAGAGTTATAAATGATAACTCTCGTCCACAAATATATTGAGGGAAGGCAACGAAGAGGATTTGAAAGCAAGGCAGAATTGCAGGAAACAGATTTCAGGAGGTAGATTCGAATCGCCTTGAAAGCACAGGAAAAGCGGCCAAACCTCGACAACCATGCCCTTGGCCAAAAAGGGCGTATGCGTTTTTTCCTGAATATATTCAGGAAAAAACGCATACGCCCTTTTTGGCCAACCAAGCAACCTGGAAAGGCAAATCAGCGCTACAAAGAAGCCTCGCTTCCCATCGGTCAAAAGGGCCATGCTGAATACAGTGTCAAAACCAGAAATGCAGGACAGGCCATGGAGAAACGAGAGCCTTGCTACGCTGATGGGCGGGATGTAAATTGCCAACAGCCACTCTGGAGAAGTGTACGGTGTGTCCTGAAACATCTAAAAAACTCAGCTTAGAGAGCATAGGGCACTTCCACTCATGGGCGTATAAATTGGGAAAACTAAAAATCAGCAAGACACAGGCACCCCAAAGTTTAGGGCTGCTCTCTTGACAAGAACCTCCACTCCGTTACACCTTGAATATCCCAGGAAAGAGAAAAATGGATAAAGAAGTTGTGGTCCTTATGTACAATGGAATACCACTCAGCCATGAAATCAACGTCATAAGGCTAGTAGCAGCATGATGAGTGGATTTAGGTACGACGACTCCAAGTGAAATAAGTCACACAGAAAAAGACACTTGTCATAAGATGTCACTTACAGAGGGAATGTAAAAACCGCTACACTTGAGCTGAATTACAAAACGGCACAGAGTCACACGTTTAGAAAACACACTATGGCTGTTTAACGGGAAAGGTGAGGTGGGGTGATGCATAAAACACGGGTGTCAAATTAGCTCAGATACCGTTCCATAAACCCAATATGTAATAGACAAGACCTACTCCTTGCTCAGTGAACTGGACCCAATACCCCCTATTCACCGCCCAAGAAAATAACTGACTAGTAAGAATCTTAAAACCTATGTATTGATATCTCTCTGTAAGTGAGTCAAGTGGGTGTAAAGCGGCATAAACACAGCAGTGAAAAGCAGCTAAACCCCATTATAAAAATCAATTACTTTTAAAAACCCGTGAAACAAAGACAGTGAAAGAGAGAGAAATTCTTACAAAATTCGTTCAGGGGCTGTGATGCCACCTGGATTGACCATATCTAGACCCACAGCTGATGGAGACATAAGGGTGGACACTCTTGGGGCTGAGAGGTTTGGTGAGGTTGGGTGAGCCAACGCAGACCCTTTAAAGTAATACTGCGTGGTACCCATCCCATGGGTCCCAAATCTCCAGGTGCAAGGGCATCTTCCTACATCGAAAACATGCATGAGAAACCCAGAAGATGGTACACCGTGTGATCGGGAAAGGTTTCTAAAACGCACCTCATTTCTCATCTCCTTGTGCTCGGGTACGCCATTCCAGCCGCTTGACTAGCAATCTCCCTCCTTGAGGACTCAGAACCTTTCACCTCCTGTTCCGTACAGGTTGCAATTTGTCCTGAGGATGAACGGGAAGAGGGGGAACCAATGAGAGACTAGCTCTAGGTGTTGGGACAGGCACAGGTCACACTATTTTCCCATCAGGAAGAAGAATTAACCACAGGCTCAGCCTGCCGCCCGGAACCAGAATAGGGCCTGAAGCAATCCTGCGCTTTTGCGGCCAGCTCCCAAGAAAGCGAGTTGGAAAATGGAGCTCAGGGGCACTGCAATTCACAAACCTGCAGAGTTATAAATGATAACTCTCGTCCACAAATATATTGAGGGAAGGCAACGAAGAGGATTTGACAGCAAGGCAGAATTGCAGGAAACAGATTTCAGGAGGTAGATTCGAATCGCCTTGAAAGCACAGGAAAAGCGGCGAAACCTCGACAACCATGCCCTTGGCCAAAAAGGGCGTATGCGTTTTTTCCTGAACATATTCAGGAAAAACGCATACGCCCTTTTTGGCCAACCAAGCAACCTGGAAAGGCAAATCAGCGCTACAAAGAAGTCTCGCTTCCCATCGTTCAAAAGGGCCATGCTGAATAAAGTGTCAAAACCAGAAATGCAGGACAGGCCATGGAGAAACGGGAGCCTTGCTACGCTGATGGGCGGGATGTAAATTGCCAACAGCCACTCTGGAGAAGTGTACGGTGTGTCCTGAAACATCTAAAAAACTCAGCTTAGAGAGCATAGGGCACTTCCACTCATGGGCATATAAATTGGGAAAACTAAAAATCAGCAAGACACAGGCACCCCAAAGTTTAGGGCTGCTCTCTTGACAAGAACCTCCACTCCGTTACACCTTCAATATCCCAGGAAAGAGAAAAATGGATAAAGAAGTTGTGGTCCTTATGTACAATGGAATACCACTCAGCCATGAAATCAACGTCATAAGGCTAGTAGCAGCATGATGAGTGGATTTAGGTACGACGACTCCAAGTGAAATAAGTCACACAGACAAAGACACTTGTCATAAGATGTCACTTACAGAGGGAATGTAAAAACCGCTACACTTGAGCTGAATTACAAAACGGCACAGAGTCACACGTTTAGAAAACAAACTATGGCTGTTTAACGGGAAAGGTGAGGTGGGGTGATGCATAAAACACGGGTGTCAAATTAGCTCAGATACCGTTCCATAAACCCAATATGTAATAGACAAGACCTACTCATTGCTCAGTGAACTGGACCCAATACCCCCTATTCACCGCCCAAGAAAATAACTGACTAGTAAGAATCTTAAAACCTATGTATTGATATCTCTCTGTAAGTGAGTCAAGTGGGTGTAAAGCGGCATAAACACAGCAGTGAAAAGCAGCTAAACCCCATTATAAAAATCAATTACTTTTAAAAACCCGTGAAACAAAGACAGTGAAAGAGAGAGAAATTCTTACAAAATTCGTTCAGGGGCTGTGATGCCACCTGGATTGACCATATCTAGACCCACAGCTGATGGAGACATAAGGGTGGACACTCTTGGGGCTGAGAGGTTTGGTGAGGTTGGGTGAGCCAACGCAGACCCTTTAAAGTAATACTGCGTGGTACCCATCCCATGGGTCCCAAATCTCCAGGTGCAAGGGCATCTTCCTACATCGAAAACATACATGAGAAACCCAGAAGATGGTACACCGTGTGATCGGGAAAGGTTTCTAAAACGCACCTCATTTCTCATCTCCTTGTGCTCGGGTACGCCATTCCAGCCGCTTGACTAGCAATCTCCCTCCTGGGAGACTCAGCACCTTTCACCTCCTGTTCCGTACAGGTTGCAATTTGTCCTGAGGATGAACGGGAAGAGGGGGAACCAATGAGAGACTAGCTCTAGGTGTTGGGACAGGCACAGGTCACTCTATTTTCCCATCAGGAAGAAGAATTAACCACAGGCTCAGCCTGCCGCCCGGAACCAGAATAGGGCCTGAAGCAATCCTGCGCTTTTGCGGCCAGCTCCCAAGAAAGCGAGTTGGAAAATGGAGCTCAGGGGCACTGCAATTCACAAACCTGCAGAGTCATAACTGATAACTCTCGTCCACAAATATATTGAGGGAAGGCAACGAAGAGGATTTGAAAGCAAGGCAGAATTGCAGGAAACAGATTTCAGGAGGTAGATTCGAATCGCCTTGAAAGCACAGGAAAAGCGGCCAAACCTCGACAACGATGCCCTTGGCGAAAAAGGGCGTATGCGTTTTTTCCTGAATATATTCAGGAAAAAACGCATACGCCCTTTTTGGCCAACCAAGCAACCTGGAAAGGCAAATCAGCGCTACAAAGAAGCCTCGCTTCCCATCGGTCAAAAGGGCCATGTTGAATACAGTGTCAAAACCAGAAATGCAGGACAGGCCATGGAGAAACGGGAGCCTTGCTACGCTGATGGGCGGGATGTAAATTGCCAACAGCCACTCTGGAGAAGTGTACGGTGTGTCCTGAAACATCTAAAAAACTCAGCTTAGAGAGCATAGGGCACTTCCACTCATGGGCGTATAAAATGGGAAAACTAAAAATCAGCAAGACACAGGCACCCCAAAGTTTACGGCTGCTCTCTTGACAAGAACCTCCACTCCGTTACACCTTAAATATCCCAGGAAAGAAAAAAATGGATAAAGAAGTTGTGGTCCTTATGTAGAATGGAATATCACTCAGCCATGAAATCAACGTCATAAGGCTAGTAGCAGCATGATGAGTGGATTTAGGTACGACGATTCCAAGTGAAATAAGTCACACAGAAAGAGACACTTGTCATAAGATGTCCCTTATAGAGGGAATGTAGAAACCGCTACACTTGAGCTGAATTACAAAACGGCACAGAGTCACACGTTTAGAAAACACACTATGGCTGTTTAACGGGAAAGGTGAGGTGGGGTGATGCATAAAACACGGGTGTCAAATTAGCTCAGATACCGTTCCATAAACCCAATATGTAATAGACAAGACCTACTCCTTGCTCAGTGAACTGGACCCAATACCCCCTATTCACCGCCCAAGAACATATCTGACTAGTAAGAATCTTAAAACCTATGTATTGATATCTCTCTGTAAGTGAGTCAAGTGGGTGTAAAGCGGCATAAACACAGCAGTGAAAAGCAGCTAAACCCCATTATAAAAATCAATTACTTTTAAAAACCCGTGAAACAAAGACAGTGAAAGAGAGAGAAATTCTTACAAAATTCGTTCAGGGGCTGTGATGCCACCTGGATTGACCTTATCTAGACCCACAGCTGATGGAGACATAAGGGTGGACACTCTTGGGGCTGAGAGGTTTGGTGAGGTTGGGTGAGCCAACGCAGACCCTTTAAAGTAATACTGCGTGGTACCCATCCCATGGGTCCCAAATCTCCAGGTGCAAGGGCATCTTCCTACATCGAAAACATGCATGAGAAACCCAGAAGATGGTACACCGTGTGATCGGGAAAGGTTTCTAAAACGCACCTCATTTCTCATCTCCTTATGCTCGGGTACGCCATTCCAGCCGCTTGACTAGCAATCTCCCTCCTTGAGGACTCAGAACCTTTCACCTCCTGTTCCGTACAGGTTGCAATTTGTCCTGAGGATGAACGGGAAGAGGGGCAACCAATGAGAGACTAGCTCTAGGTGTTGGGACAGGCACAGGTCACTCTATTTTCCCATCAGGAAGAAGAATTAACCACAGGCTCAGCCTGCTGCCCGGAACCAGAATAGGGCCTGAAGCAATCCTGCGCTTTTGCGGCCAGCTCCCAAGAAAGCGAGTTGGAAAATGGAGCTCAGGGGCACTGCAATTCACAAACCTGCAGAGTTATAAATGATAACTCTCGTCCACAAATATATTGAGGGAAGGCAACGAAGAGGATTTGAAAGCAAGGCAGAATTGCAGGAAACAGATTTCAGGAGGTAGATTCGAATCGCCTTTAAAGCACAGGAAAAGCGGCCAAACCTCGACAACCATGCCCTTGGCCAAAAAGGGCGTATGCGTTTTTTCCTGAATATATTCAGGAAAAAACGCATACGCCCTTTTTGGCCAACCAAGCAACCTGGAAAGGCAAATCAGCGCTACAAAGAAGCCTCGCTTCCCATCGGTCAAAAGGGCCATGCTGAATACAGTGTCAAAACCAGAAATGCAGGACAGGCCATGGAGAAACGAGAGCCTTGCTACGCTGATGGGCGGGATGTAAATTGCCAACAGCTACTCTGGAGAAGTGTACGGTGTGTCCTGAAACATCTAAAAAACTCAGCTTAGAGAGCATAGGGCACTTCCACTCATGGGCGTATAAATTGGGAAAACTAAAAATCAGCAAGACACAGGCACCCCAAAGTTTAGGGCTGCTCTCTTGACAAGAACCTCCACTCCGTTACACCTTCAATATCCCAGGAAAGAGAAAAATGGATAAAGAAGTTGTGGTCCTTATGTACAATGGAATACCACTCAGCCATGAAATCAACGTCATAAGGCTAGTAGCAGCATGATGAGTGGATTTAGGTACGACGACTCCAAGTGAAATAAGTCACACAGAAAAAGACACTTGTCATAAGATGTCACTTATAGAGGGAATGTAAAAACCGCTACACTTGAGCTGAATTACAAAACGGCACAGAGTCACACGTTTAGAAATCACACTATGGCTGTTTAACGGGAAAGGTGAGGTGGGGTGATGCATAAAACACGGGTGTCAAATTAGCTCAGATACCGTTCCATAAACCCAATATGTAATAGACAAGACCTACTCCTTGCTCAGTCAACTGCACTCAATACCCCCTATTCACCGCCCAAGAAAATAACTGACTAGTAAGAATCTTAAAACCTATGTATTGATATCTCTCTGTAAGTGAGTCAAGTGGGTGTAAAGCGGCATAAACACAGCAGTGAAAAGCAGCTAAACCCCATTATAAAAATCAATTACTTTTAAAAACCCGTGAAACAAAGACAGTGAAAGAGAGAGAAATTCTTACAAAATTCGTTCAGGGGCTGTGATGCCACCTGGATTGACCATATCTAGACCCACAGCTGATGGAGACATAAGGGTGGACACTCTTGGGGCTGAGAGGTTTGGTGAGGTTGGGTGAGCAAACTCAGACCCTTTAAAGTAATACTGCGTGGTACCCATCCCATGGGCCCCAAATCTCCAGGTTCAAGGGCATCTTCCTACATCGAAAACATGCATGAGAAACCCAGAAGATGGTACACCGTGTGATCGGGAAGGGTTTCTAAAACGCACCTCATTTCTCATCTCCTTGTGCTCGGGTTCGCCATTCCAGCCGCTTGACTAGCAATCTCCTTCCTTGGAGACTCAGCACCTTTCACCTCCTGTTCCGTACAGGTTGCAATTTGTCCTGAGAATGAACGGGAAGAGGGGGAACCAATGAGAGACTAGCTCTAGGTGTTGGGACAGGCACAGGTCACTCTATTTTCCCATCAGGAAGAAGAATTAACCACAGGCTCAGCCTGCCGCCCGGAACCAGAATAGGGCCTGAAGCAATCCTGCGCTTTTGCGGCCAGCTCCCAAGAAAGCGAGTTGGAAAATGGAGCTCAGGGGCACTGCAATTCACAAACCTGCAGAGTTATAAATGATAACTCTCGTCCACAAATATATTGAGGGAAGGCAACGAAGAGGATTTGAAAGCAAGGCAGAATTGTAGGAAACAGATTTCAGGAGGTAGATTCGAATCGCCTTGAAAGCACAGGAAAAGCGGCCAAACCTCGACAACGATGCCCTTGGCCAAAAAGGGCGTATGCGTTTTTTCCTGAACATATTCAGGAAAAACGCATACGCCCTTTTTGGCCAACCAAGCAACCTGGAAAGGCAAATCAGCGCTACAAAGAAGTCTCGCTTCCCATCGGTCAAAAGGGCCATGCTGAATACAGTGTCAAAACCAGAAATGCAGGACAGGCCATGGAGAAACGAGGGCCTTGCTACGCTGATGGGCGGGATGTAAATTGCCAACAGCCACTCTGGAGAAGTGTACGGTGTGTCCTGAAACATCTAAAAAACTCAGCTTAGAGAGCATAGGGCACTTCCACTCATGGGCGTATAAATTGGGAAAACTAAAAATCAGCAAGACACAGGCACCCCAAAGTTTAGGGCTGCTCTCTTGACATGAACCTCCACTCCGTTACACCTTCAATATCCCAGGAAAGAGAAAAATGGATAAAGAAGTTGTGGTCCTTAGGTACAATGGAATACCACTCAGCCATGAAATCAACGTCATAAGGCTAGTAGCAGCATGATGAGTGGATTTAGGTACGACGACTCCAAGTGAAATAAGTCACACAGAAAAAGACACTTGTCATAAGATGTCACTTACAGAGGGAATGTAAAAACCGCTACACTTGAGCTGAATTACAAAACGGCACAGAGTCACACGTTTAGAAAACACACTATGGCTGTTTAACGGGAAAGGTGAGGTGGGGTGATGCATAAAACACGGGTGTCAAATTAGCTCAGATACCGTTCCATAAACCCAATATGTAATAGACAAGACCTACTCCTTGCTCAGTGAACTGGACCCAATACCCCCTATTCACCGCCCAAGAAAATAACTGACTAGTAAGAATCTTAAAACCTATGTATTGATATCTCTCTGTAAGTGAGTCAAGTGGGTGTAAAGCGGCATAAACACAGCAGTGAAAAGCAGCTAAACCCCATTATAAAAATCAATTACTTTTTAAAACCCGTGAAACAAAGACAGTGAAAGAGAGAGAAATTCTTACAAAATTCGTTCAGGGGCTGTGATGCCACCTGGATTGACCATATCTAGACCCACAGCTGATGGAGACATAAGGGTGGACACTCTTGGGGCTGAGAGGTTTGGTGAGGTTGGGTGAGCCAACGCAGACCCTTTAAAGTAATACTGCGTGGTACCCATCCCATGGGTCCCAAATCTCCAGGTGCAAGGGCATCTTCCTACATCGAAAACATGCATGAGAAACCCAGAAGATGGTACACCGTGTGATCGGGAAAGGTTTCTAAAACGCACCTTATTTCTCATCTCCTTGTGCTCGGGTACGCCATTCCAGCCGCTTGACTAGCAATCTCCCTCCTTGAGGACTCAGAACCTTTCACCTCCTGTTCCGTACAGGTTGCAATTTGTCCTGAGGATGAACGGGAAGAGGGGGAACCAATGAGAGACTAGCTCTAGGTGTTGGGACAGGCACAGGTCACACTATTTTCCCATCAGGAAGAAGAATTAACCACAGGCTCAGCCTGCCGCCCGGAACCAGAATAGGGCCTGAAGCAATCCTGCGCTTTTGCGGCCAGCTCCCAAGAAAGCGAGTTGGAAAATGGAGCTCAGGGGCACTGCAATTCACAAACCTGCAGAGTTATAAATGATAACTCTCGTCCACAAATATATTGAGGGAAGGCAACGAAGAGGATTTGACAGCAAGGCAGAATTGCAGGAAACAGATTTCAGGAGGTAGATTCGAATCGCCTTGAAAGCACAGGAAAAGCGGCCAAACCTCGACAACCATGCCCTTGGCCAAAAAGGGCGTATGCGTTTTTTCCTGAACATATTCAGGAAAAACGCATACGCCCTTTTTGGCCAACCAAGCAACCTGGAAAGGCAAATCAGCGCTACAAAGAAGTCTCGCTTCCCATCGTTCAAAAGGGCCATGCTGAATAAAGTGTCAAAACCAGAAATGCAGGACAGGCCATGGAGAAACGGGAGCCTTGCTACGCTGATGGGCGGGATGTAAATTGCCAACAGCCACTCTGGAGAAGTGTACGGTGTGTCCTGAAACATCTAAAAAACTCAGCTTAGAGAGCATAGGGCACTTCCACTCATGGGCATATAAATTGGGAAAACTAAAAATCAGCAAGACACAGGCACCCCAAAGTTTAGGGCTGCTCTCTTGACAAGAACCTCCACTCCGTTACACCTTCAATATCCCAGGAAAGAGAAAAATGGATAAAGAAGTTGTGGTCCTTATGTACAATGGAATACCACTCAGCCATGAAATCAACGTCATAAGGCTAGTAGCAGCATGATGAGTGGATTTAGGTACGACGACTCCAAGTGAAATAAGTCACACAGAAAAAGACACTTGTCATAAGATGTCACTTACAGAGGGAATGTAAAAACCGCTACACTTGAGCTGAATTACAAAACGGCACAGAGTCACACGTTTAGAAAACACACTATGGCTGTTTAACGGGAAAGGTGAGGTGGGGTGATGCATAAAACACGGGTGTCAAATTAGCTCAGATACCGTTCCATAAACCCAATATGTAATAGCCAAGACCTACTCATTGCTCAGTGAACTGGACCCAATACCCCCTATTCACCGCCCAAGAAAATAACTGACTAGTTAGAATCTTAAAACCTATGTATTGATATCTCTCTGTAAGTGAGTCAAGTGGGTGTAAAGAGGCATAAACACAGCAGTGAAAAGCAGCTAAACCCCATTATAAAAATCAATTACTTTTAAAAACCCGTGAAACAAAGACAGTGAAAGAGAGAGAAATTCTTACAAAATTCGTTCAGGGGCTGTGATGCCACCTGGATTGACCATATCTAGACCCACAGCTGATGGAGACATAAGGGTGGACACTCTTGGGGCTGAGAGGTTTGGTGAGGTTGGGTGAGCCAACGCAGACCCTTTAAAGTAATACTGCGTGGTACCCATCCCATGGGTCCCAAATCTCCAGGTGCAAGGGCATCTTCCTACATCGAAAACATGCATGAGAAACCCAGAAGATGGTACACCGTGTGATCGGGAAAGGTTTCTAAAACGCACCTCATTTCTCATCTCCTTGTGCTCGGGTACGCCATTCCAGCCGCTTGACTAGCAATCTCCCTCCTTGAGGACTCAGAACCTTTCACCTCCTGTTCCGTACAGGTTGCAATTTGTCCTGAGGATGAACGGGAAGAGGGGGAACCAATGAGAGACTAGCTCTAGGTGTTGGGACAGGCACAGGTCACACTATTTTCCCATCAGGAAGAAGAATTAACCACAGGCTCAGCCTGCCGCCCGGAACCAGAATAGGGCCTGAAGCAATCCTGCGCTTTTGCGGCCAGCTCCCAAGAAAGCGAGTTGGAAAATGGAGCTCAGGGGCACTGCAATTCACAAACCTGCAGAGTTATAAATGATAACTCTCGTCCACAAATATATTGAGGGAAGGAAACGAAGAGGATTTGAAAGCAAGGCAGAATTGCAGGAAACAGATTTCAGGAGGTAGATTCGAATCGCCTTGAAAGCACAGGAAAAGCGGCCAAACCTCGACAACCATGCCCTTGGCCAAAAAGGGCGTATGCGTTTTTTCCTGAACATATTCAGGAAAAACGCATACGCCCTTTTTGGCCAACCAAGCAACCTGGAAAGGCAAATCAGCGCTACAAAGAAGTCTCGCTTCCCATCGGTCAAAAGGGCCATGCTGAATAAAGTGTCAAAACCAGAAATGCAGGACAGGCCATGGAGAAACGGGAGCCTTGCTACGCTGATGGGCGGGATGTAAATTGCCAACAGCCACTCTGGAGAAGTGTACGGTGTGTCCTGAAACATCTAAAAAACTCAGCTTAGAGAGCATAGGGCACTTCCACTCATGGGCATATAAATTGGGAAAACTAAAAATCAGCAAGACACAGGCACCCCAAAGTTTAGGGCTGCTCTCTTGACAAGAACCTCCACTCCGTTACACCTTCAATATCCCAGGAAAGAGAAAAATGGATAAAGAAGTTGTGGTCCTTATGTACAATGGAATACCACTCAGCCATGAAATCAACGTCATAAGGCTAGTAGCAGCATGATGAGTGGATTTAGGTACGACGACTCCAAGTGAAATAAGTCACACAGAAAAAGACACTTGTCATAAGATGTCACTTATAGAGGGAATGTAAAAACCGCTACAATTGAGCTGAATTACAAAACGGCACAGAGTCACACGTTTAGAAAACACACTATGGCTGTTTAACGGGAAAGGTGAGGTGGGGTGATGCATAAAACACGGGTGTCAAATTAGCTCAGATACCGTTCCATAAACCCAATATGTAATAGACAAACCTACTCCTTGCTCAGTGAACTGGACCCAATACCCCCTATTCACCGCCCAAGAAAATAACTGACTAGTAAGAATCTTAAAACCTATGTATTGATATCTCTCTGTAAGTGAGTCAAGTGGGTGTAAAGCGGCATAAACACAGCAGTGAAAAGCAGCTAAACCCCATTATAAAAATCAATTACTTTTAAAAACCCGTGAAACAAAGACAGTGAAAGAGAGAGAAATTCTTACAAAATTCGTTCAGGGGCTGTGATGCCACCTGGATTGACCATATCTAGACCCACAGCTGATGGAGACATAAGGGTGGACACTCTTGGGGCTGAGAGGTTTGGTGAGGTTGGGTGAGCCAACGCAGACCTTTTAAAGTAATACTGCGTGGTACCCATCCCATGGGTCCCAAATCTCCAGGTGCAAGGGCATCTTCCTACATCGAAAACAAGCATGAGAAACCCAGAAGATGGTACACCGTGTGATCGGGAAAGGTTTCTAAAACGCACCTCATTTCTCATCTCCTTGTGCTCGGGTACGCCATTCCAGCCGCTTGACTAGCAATCTCCCTCCTTGAGGACTCAGAACCTTTCACCTCCTGTTCCGTACAGGTTGCAATTTGTCCTGAGGATGAACGGGAAGAGGGGGAACCAATGAGTGACTAGCTCTAGGTGTTGGGACAGGCACAGGTCACACTATTTTCCCATCAGGAAGAAGAATTAACCACAGGCTCAGCCTGCCGCCCGGAACCAGAATAGGGCCTGAAGCAATCCTGCGCTTTTGCGGCCAGCTCCCAAGAAAGCGAGTTGGAAAATGGAGCTCAGGGGCACTGCAATTCACAAACCTGCAGAGTTATAAATGATAACTCTCGTCCACAAATATATTGAGGGAAGGCAACGAAGAGGATTTGGAAGCAAGGCAGAATTGCAGGAAACAGATTTCAGGAGGTAGATTCGAATCGCCTTGAAAGCACAGGAAAAGCGGCCAAACCTCGACAACCATGCCCTTGGCCAAAAAGGGCGTATGCGTTTTTTCCTGAATATATTCAGGAAAAAACGCATACGCCCTTTTTGGCCAACCAAGCAACCTGGAAAGGCAAATCAGCGCTACAAAGAAGCCTCGCTTCCCATCGGTCAAAAGGGCCATGCTGAATACAGTGTCAAATCCAGAAATGCAGGACAGGCCATGGAGAAACGAGAGCCTTGCTACGCTGATGGGCGGGATGTAAATTGCCAACAGCCACTCTGGAGAAGTGTACGGTGTGTCCTGAAACATCTAAAAAACTCAGCTTAGAGAGCATAGGGCACTTCCACTCATGGGCGTATAAATTGGGAAAACTAAAAATCAGCAAGACACAGGCACCCCAAAGTTTAGGGCTGCTCTCTTGACAAGAACCTCCACTCTGTTACACCTTCAATATCCCAGGAAAGAGAAAAATGGATAAAGAAGTTGTGGTCCTTATGTACAATGGAATACCACTCAGCCATGAAATCAACGTCATAAGGCTAGTAGCAGCATGATGAGTGGATTTAGGTACGACGACTCCAAGTGAAATAAGTCACACAGAAAAACACACTTGTCATAAGATGTCACTTATAGAGGGAATGTAGAAACCGCTACACTTGAGCTGAATTACAAAACGGCACAGAGTCACACGTTTAGAAAACACACTATGGCTGTTTAACAGGAAAGGTGAGGTGGGGTGATGCATAAAACACGGGTGTCAAATTAGCTCAGATACCGTTCCATAAACCCAATATGTAATAGACAAGACCTACTCCTTGCTCAGTGAACTGGACTCAATACCCCCTATTCACCGCCCAAGAACATATCTGACTAGTAAGAATCTTAAAACCTATGTATTGATATCTCTCTGTAAGTGAGTCAAGTGGGTGTAAAGCGGCATAAACACAGCAGTGAAAAGCAGCTAAACCCCATAATAAAAATCAATTACTTTTAAAAACCCGTGAAACAAAGACAGTGAAAGAGAGAGAAATTCTTACAAAATTCGTTCAGGGGCTGTGATGCCACCTGGATTGACCATATCTAGACCCACAGCTGATGGAGACATAAGGGTGGACACTCTTGGGGCTGAGAGGTTTGGTGAGGTTGGGTGAGCCAACGCAGACCCTTTAAAGTAATACTGCGTGGTACCCATCCCATGGGTCCCAAATCTCCAGGTGCAAGGGCATCTTCCTACATCGAAAACATGCATGAGAAACCGAGAAGATGGTACACCGTGTGATCGGGAAAGGTATCTAAAACGCACCTCATTTCTCATCTCCTTGTGCTCGGGTACGCCATTCCAGCCGCTTGACTAGCAATCTCCCTCCTTGGAGACTCAGCACCTTTCACCTCCTGTTCCGTACAGGTTGCAATTTGTCCTGAGGATGAACGGGAAGAGGGGGAACCAATGAGAGACTAGCTCTAGGTGTGGGGACAGGCACAGGTCACTCTATTTTCCCATCAGGAAGAAGAATTAACCACAGGCTCAGCCTGCCGCCCGGAACCAGAATAGGGCCTGAAGCAATCCTGCGCTTTTGCGGCCAGCTCCCAAGAAAGCGAGTTGGAAAATGGAGCTCAGGGGCACTGCAATTCACAAACCTGCAGAGTTATAAATGATAACTCTCGTCCACAAATATATTGAGGGAAGGCAACGAAGAGGATTTGAAAGCAAGACAGAATTGCAGGAAACAGATTTCAGGAGGTAGATTCGAATCGCCTTGAAAGCACAGGAAAAGCGGCCAAACCTCGACAACCATGCCCTTGCCCAAAAAGGGCGTATGCGTTTTTTCCTGAATATATTCAGGAAAAAACGCATACGCCCTTTTTGGCCAACCAAGCAACCTGGAAAGGCAAATCAGCGCTACAAAGAAGCCTCGCTTCCCATCGGTCAAAAGGGCCATGCTGAATACAGTGTCAAAACCAGAAATGCAGGACAGGCCATGGAGAAACGAGAGCCTTGCTACGCTGATGGGCGGGATGTAAATTGCCAACAGCCACTCTGGAGAAGTGTACGGTGTGTCCTGAAACATCTAAAAAACTCAGCTTAGAGAGCATAGGGCACTTCCACTCATGGGCGTATAAATTGGGAAAACTAAAAATCAGCAAGACACAGGCACCCCAAAGTTTAGGGCTGCTCTCTTGACAAGAACCTCCACTCCGTTACACCTTGAATATCCCAGGAAAGAGAAAAATGGATAAAGAAGTTGTGGTCCTTATGTACAATGGAATACCACTCAGCCATGAAATCAACGTCATAAGGCTAGTAGCAGCATGATGAGTGGATTTAGGTACGACGACTCCAAGTGAAATAAGTCACACAGAAAAAGACACTTGTCATAAGATGTCACTTATAGAGGGAATGTAGAAACCGCTACACTTGAGCTGAATTACAAAACGGCACAGAGTCACACGTTTAGAAAACACACTATGGCTGTTTAACAGGAAAGGTGAGGTGGGGTGATGCATAAAACACGGGTGTCAAATTAGCTCAGATACCGTTCCATAAACCCAATATGTAATAGACAAGACCTACTCCTTGCTCAGTGAACTGGACTCAATACCCCCTATTCACCGCCCAAGAACATATCTGACTAGTAAGAATCTTAAAACCTATGTATTGATATCTCTCTGTAAGTGAGTCAAGTGGGTGTAAAGCGGCATAAACACAGCAGTGAAAAGCAGCTAAACCCCATAATAAAAATCAATTACTTTTAAAAACCCGTGAAACAAAGACAGTGAAAGAGAGAGAAATTCTTACAAAATTCGTTCAGGGGCTGTGATGCCACCTGGATTGACCATATCTAGACCCACAGCTGATGGAGACATAAGGGTGGACACTCTTGGGGCTGAGAGGTTTGGTGAGGTTGGGTGAGCCAACGCAGACCCTTTAAAGTAATACTGCGTGGTACCCATCCCATGGGTCCCAAATCTCCAGGTGCAAGGGCATCTTCCTACATCGAAAACATGCATGAGAAACCCAGAAGATGGTACACCGTGTGATCGGGAAAGGTTTCTAAAACGCACCTCATTTCTCATCTCCTTGTGCTCGGGTACGCCATTCCAGCCGCTTGACTAGCAATCTCCCTCCTTGGAGCCTCAGCACCTTTCACCTCCTGTTCCGTACAGGTTGCAATTTGTCCTGAGGATGAACGGGAAGAGGGGGAACCAATGAGAGACTAGCTCTAGGTGTTGGGACAGGCACAGGTCACTCTATTTTCCCATCAGGAAGAAGAATTAACCACAGGCTCAGCCTGCCGCCCAGAACCAGAATAGGGCCTGAAGCAATCCTGCGCTTTTGCGGCCAGCTCCCAAGAAAGCGAGTTGGAAAATGGAGCTCAGGGGCACAGCAATTCACAAACCTGCAGAGTCATAACTGATAACTCTCGTCCACAAATATATTGAGGGAAGGCAACGAAGAGGATTTGAAAGCAAGGCAGAATTGCAGGAAACAGATTTCAGGAGGTAGATTCGAATCGCCTTGAAAGCACAGGAAAAGCGGCGAAACCTCGACAACCATGCCCTTGGCCAAAAAGGGCGTATGCGTTTTTTCCTGAATATATTCAGGAAAAAACGCATACGCCCTTTTTGGCCAACCAAGCAACCTGGAAAGGCAAATCAGCGCTACAAAAAAGCCTCGCTTCCCATCGGTCAAAAGGGCCATGCTGAATACAGTGTCAAAACCAGAAATGCAGGACAGGCCATGGAGAAACGAGAGCCTTGCTACGCTGATGGGCGGGATGTAAATTGCCAACAGCCACTCTGGAGAAGTGTACGGTGTGTCCTGAAACATCTAAAAAACTCAGCTTAGAGAGCATAGGGCACTTCCACTCATGGGCGTATAAATTGGGAAAACTAAAAATCAGCAAGACACAGGCACCCCAAAGTTTAGGGCTGCTCTCTTGACAAGAACCTCCACTCCGTTACACCTTGAATATCCCAGGAAAGAGAAAAATGGATAAAGAAGTTGTGGTCCTTATGTACAATGGAATACCACTCAGCCATGAAATCAACGTCATAAGGCTAGTAGCAGCATGATGAGTGGATTTAGGTACGACGACTCCAAGTGAAATAAGTCACACAGAAAAAGACACTTGTCATAAGATGTCCCTTATAGAGGGAATGTAGAAACCGCTACACTTGAGCTGAATTACAAAACGGCACAGAGTCACACGTTTAGAAAACACACTATGGCTGTTTAACAGGAAAGGTGAGGTGGGGTGATGCATAAAACACGGGTGTCAAATTAGCTCAGATACCGTTCCATAAACCCAATATGTAATAGACAAGACCTACTCCTTGCTCAGTGAACTGGACTCAATACCCCCTATTCACCGCCCAAGAACATATCTGACTAGTAAGAATCTTAAAACCTATGTATTGATATCTCTCTGTAAGTGAGTCAAGTGGGTGTAAAGCGGCATAAACACAGCAGTGAAAAGCAGCTAAACCCCATAATAAAAATCAATTACTTTTAAAAACCCGTGAAACAAAGACAGTGAAAGAGAGAGAAATTCTTACAAAATTCGTTCAGGGGCTGTGATGCCACCTGGATTGACCATATCTAGACCCACAGCTGATGGAGACATAAGGGTGGACACTCTTGGGGCTGAGAGGTTTGGTGAGGTTGGGTGAGCCAACGCAGACCCTTTAAAGTAATACTGCGTGGTACCCATCCCATGGGTCCCAAATCTCCAGGTGCAAGGGCATCTTCCTACATCGAAAACATGCATGAGAAACCCAGAAGATGGTACACCGTGTGATCGGGAAAGGTTTCTAAAACGCACCTCATTTCTCATCTCCTTGTGCTCGGGTACGCCATTCCAGCCGCTTGACTAGCAATCTCCCTCCTTGGAGACTCAGCACCTTTCACCTCCTGTTCCGTACAGGTTGCAATTTGTCCTGAGGATGAACGGGAAGAGGGGGAACCAATGAGAGACTAGCTCTAGGTGTTGGGACAGGCACAGGTCACTCTATTTTCCCATCAGGAAGAAGAATTAACCACAGGCTCAGCCTGCCGCCCGGAACCAGAATAGGGCCTGAAGCAATCCTGCGCTTTTGCGGCCAGCTCCCAAGAAAGCGAGTTGGAAAATGGAGCTCAGGGGCACTGCAATTCACAAACCTGCAGAGTTATAAATGATAACTCTCGTCCACAAATATATTGAGGGAAGGCAACGAAGAGGATTTGAAAGCAAGGCAGAATTGCAGGAAACAGATTTCAGGAGGTAGATTCGAATCGCCTTGAAAGCACAGGAAAAGCGGCCAAACCTCGACAACCATGCCCTTGGCCAAAAAGGGCGTATGCGTTTTTTCCTGAATATATTCAGGAAAAAACGCATACGCCCTTTTTGGCCAACCAAGCAACCTGGAAAGGCAAATCAGCGCTACAAAGAAGCCTCGCTTCCCATCGGTCAAAAGGGCCATGCTGAATACAGTGTCAAAACCAGAAATGCAGGACAGGCCATGGAGAAACGAGAGCCTTGCTACGCTGATGGGCGGGATGTAAATTGCCAACAGCCACTCTGGAGATGTGTACGGTGTGTCCTGAAACATCTAAAAAACTCAGCTTAGAGAGCATAGGGCACTTCCACTCATGGGCGTATAAATTGGGAAAACTAAAAATCAGCAAGACACAGGCACCCCAAAGTTTAGGGCTGCTCTCTTGACAAGAACCTCCACTCCGTTACACTTTGAATATCCCAGGAAAGAGAAAAATGGATAAAGAAGTTGTGGTCCTTATGTACAATGGAATACCACTCAGCCATGAAATCAACGTCATAAGGCTAGTAGCAGCATGATGAGTGGATTTAGGTACGACGACTCCAAGTGAAATAAGTCACACAGAAAAAGACACTTGTCATAAGATGTCACTTATAGAGGGAATGTAAAAACCGCTACACTTGAGCTGAATTACAAAACGGCACAGAGTCACACGTTTAGAAAACACACTATGGCTGTTTAACGGGAAAGGTGAGGTGGGGTGATGCATAAAACACGGGTGTCAAATTAGTTCAGATACCGTTCCATAAACCCAATATGTAATAGACAAGACCTACTCCTTGCTCAGTGAACTGGACTCAATACCCCCTATTCACCGCCCAAGAACATATCTGACTAGTAAGAATCTTAAAACCTATGTATTGATATCTCTCTGTAAGTGAGTCAAGTGGGTGTAAAGCGGCATAAACACAGCAGTGAAAAGCAGCTAAACCCCATTATAAAAATCAATTACTTTTAAAAACCCGTGAAACAAAGACAGTGAAAGAGAGAGAAATTCTTACAAAATTCGTTCAGGGGCTGTGATGCCACCTGGATTGACCATATCTAGACCCACAGCTGATGGAGACATAAGGGTGGACACTCTTGGGGCTGAGAGGTTTGGTGAGGTTGGGTGAGCCAACGCAGACCCTTTAAAGTAATACTGCGTGGTACCCATCCCATGGGTCCCAAATCTCCAGGTGCAAGGGCATCTTCCTACATCGAAAACATGCATGAGAAACCCAGAAGATGGTACACCGTGTGATCGGGAAAGGTTTCTAAAACGCACCTCATTTCTCATCTCCTTGTGCTCGGGTACGCCATTCCAGCCGCTTGACTAGCAATCTCCCTCCTTGGAGACTCAGCACCTTTCACCTCCTGTTCCGTACAGGTTGCAATTTGTCCTGAGGATGAACGGGAAGAGGGGGAACCAATGAGAGACTAGCTCTAGGTGTTGGGACAGGCACAGGTCACTCTATTTTCCCATCAGGAAGAAGAATTAACCACAGGCTCAGCCTGCCGCCCGGAACCAGAATAGGGCCTGAAGCAATCCTGCGCTTTTGCGGCCAGCTCCCAAGAAAGCGAGTTGGAAAATGGAGCTCAGGGGCACTGCAATTCACAAACCTGCAGAGTCATAACTGATAACTCTCGTCCACAAATATATTGAGGGAAGGCAACGAAGAGGATTTGAAAGCAAGGCAGAATTGCAGGAAACAGATTTCAGGAGGTAGATTCGAATCGCCTTGAAAGCACAGGAAAAGCGGCCAAACCTCGACAACGATGCCCTTGGCGAAAAAGGGCGTATGCGTTTTTTCCTGAATATATTCAGGAAAAAACGCATACGCCCTTTTTGGCCAACCAAGCAACCTGGAAAGGCAAATCAGCGCTACAAAGAAGCCTCGCTTCCCATCGGTCAAAAGGGCCATGTTGAATACAGTGTCAAAACCAGAAATGCAGGACAGGCCATGGAGAAACGGGAGCCTTGCTACGCTGATGGGCGGGATGTAAATTGCCAACAGCCACTCTGGAGAAGTGTACGGTGTGTCCTGAAACATCTAAAAAACTCAGCTTAGAGAGCATAGGGCACTTCCACTCATGGGCGTATAAAATGGGAAAACTAAAAATCAGCAAGACACAGGCACCCCAAAGTTTACGGCTGCTCTCTTGACAAGAACCTCCACTCCGTTACACCTTAAATATCCCAGGAAAGAAAAAAATGGATAAAGAAGTTGTGGTCCTTATGTACAATGGAATATCACTCAGCCATGAAATCAACGTCATAAGGCTAGTAGCAGCATGATGAGTGGATTTAGGTACGACGATTCCAAGTGAAATAAGTCACACAGAAAGAGACAGTTGTCATAAGATGTCCCTTATAGAGGGAATGTAGAAACCGCTACACTTGAGCTGAATTACAAAACGGCACAGAGTCACACGTTTAGAAAACACACTATGGCTGTTTAACGGGAAAGGTGAGGTGGGGTGATGCATAAAACACGGGTGTCAAATTAGCTCAGATACCGTTCCATAAACCCAATATGTAATAGACAAGACCTACTCCTTGCTCAGTGAACTGGACCCAATACCCCCTATTCACCGCCCAAGAACATATCTGACTAGTAAGAATCTTAAAACCTATGTATTGATATCTCTCTGTAAGTGAGTCAAGTGGGTGTAAAGCGGCATAAACACAGCAGTGAAAAGCAGCTAAACCCCATTATAAAAATCAATTACTTTTAAAAACCCGTGAAACAAAGACAGTGAAAGAGAGAGAAATTCTTACAAAATTCGTTCAGGGGCTGTGATGCCACCTGGATTGACCTTATCTAGACCCACAGCTGATGGAGACATAAGGGTGGACACTCTTGGGGCTGAGAGGTTTGGTGAGGTTGGGTGAGCCAACGCAGACCCTTTAAAGTAATACTGCGTGGTACCCATCCCATGGGTCCCAAATCTCCAGGTGCAAGGGCATCTTCCTACATCGAAAACATGCATGAGAAACCCAGAAGATGGTACACCGTGTGATCGGGAAAGGTTTCTAAAACGCACCTCATTTCTCATCTCCTTATGCTCGGGTACGCCATTCCAGCCGCTTGACTAGCAATCTCCCTCCTTGAGGACTCAGAACCTTTCACCTCCTGTTCCGTACAGGTTGCAATTTGTCCTGAGGATGAACGGGAAGAGGGGCAACCAATGAGAGACTAGCTCTAGGTGTTGGGACAGGCACAGGTCACTCTATTTTCCCATCAGGAAGAAGAATTAACCACAGGCTCAGCCTGCCGCCCGGAACCAGAATAGGGCCTGAAGCAATCCTGCGCTTTTGCGGCCAGCTCCCAAGAAAGCGAGTTGGAAAATGGAGCTCAGGGGCACTGCAATTCACAAACCTGCAGAGTTATAAATGATAACTCTCGTCCACAAATATATTGAGGGAAGGCAACGAAGAGGATTTGAAAGCAAGGCAGAATTGCAGGAAACAGATTTCAGGAGGTAGATTCGAATCGCCTTGAAAGCACAGGAAAAGCGGCCAAACCTCGACAACCATGCCCTTGGCCAAAAAGGGCGTATGCGTTTTTTCCTGAATATATTCAGGAAAAAACGCATACGCCCTTTTTGGCCAACCAAGCAACCTGGAAAGGCAAATCAGCGCTACAAAGAAGCCTCGCTTCCCATCGGTCAAAAGGGCCATGCTGAATACAGTGTCAAAACCAGAAATGCAGGACAGGCCATGGAGAAACGAGAGCCTTGCTACGCTGATGGGCGGGATGTAAATTGCCAACAGCTACTCTGGAGAAGTGTACGGTGTGTCCTGAAACATCTAAAAAACTCAGCTTAGAGAGCATAGGGCACTTCCACTCATGGGCGTATAAATTGGGAAAACTAAAAATCAGCAAGACACAGGCACCCCAAAGTTTAGGGCTGCTCTCTTGACAAGAACCTCCACTCCGTTACACCTTCAATATCCCAGGAAAGAGAAAAATGGATAAAGAAGTTGTGGTCCTTATGTACAATGGAATACCACTCAGCCATGAAATCAACGTCATAAGGCTAGTAGCAGCATGATGAGTGGATTTAGGTACGACGACTCCAAGTGAAATAAGTCACACAGAAAAAGACACTTGTCATAAGATGTCACTTACAGAAGGAATGTAAAAACCGCTACACTTGAGCTGAATTACAAAACGGCACAGAGTCACACGTTTAGAAAACACACTATGGCTGTTTAACGGGAAAGGTGAGGTGGGGTGATGCATAAAACACGGGTGTCAAATTAGCTCAGATACCGTTCCATAAACCCAATATGTAATAGACAACACCTACTCCTTGCTCAGTGAACTGGACCCAATACCCCCTATTCACCGCCCAAGAAAATAACTGACTAGTAAGAATCTTAAAACCTATGTATTGATATCTCTCTGTAAGTGAGTCAAGTGGGTGTAAAGCGGCATAAACACAGCAGTGAAAAGCAGCTAAACCCCATTATAAAAATCAATTACTTTTTAAAACCCGTGAAACAAAGACAGTGAAAGAGAGAGAAATTCTTACAAAATTCGTTCAGGGGCTGTGATGCCACCTGGATTGACCATATCTAGACCCACAGCTGATGGAGACATAAGGGTGGACACTCTTGGGGCTGAGAGGTTTGGTGAGGTTGGGTGAGCCAACGCAGACCCTTTAAAGTAATACTGCGTGGTACCCATCCCATGGGTCCCAAATCTCCAGGTGCAAGGGCATCTTCCTACATCGAAAACATGCATGAGAAACCCAGAAGATGGTACACCGTGTGATCGGGAAAGGTTTCTAAAACGCACCTCATTTCTCATCTCCTTGTGCTCGGGTACGCCATTCCAGCCGCTTGACTAGCAATCTCCCTCCTTGAGGACTCAGAACCTTTCACCTCCTGTTCCGTACAGGTTGCAATTTGTCCTGAGGATGAACGGGAAGAGGGGGAACCAATGAGAGACTAGCTCTAGGTGTTGGGACAGGCACAGGTCACACTATTTTCCCATCAGGAAGAAGAATTAACCACAGGCTCAGCCTGCCGCCCGGAACCAGAATAGGGCCTGAAGCAATCCTGCGCTTTTGCGGCCAGCTCCCAAGAAAGCGAGTTGGAAAATGGAGCTCAGGGGCACTGCAATTCACAAACCTGCAGAGTTATAAATGATAACTCTCGTCCACAAATATATTGAGGGAAGGCAACGAAGAGGATTTGACAGCAAGGCAGAATTGCAGGAAACAGATTTCAGGAGGTAGATTCGAATCGCCTTGAAAGCACAGGAAAAGCGGCCAAACCTCGACAACCATGCCCTTGGCCAAAAAGGGCGTATGCGTTTTTTCCTGAACATATTCAGGAAAAACGCATACGCCCTTTTTGGCCAACCAAGCAACCTGGAAAGGCAAATCAGCGCTACAAAGAAGTCTCGCTTCCCATCGTTCAAAAGGGCCATGCTGAATAAAGTGTCAAAACCAGAAATGCAGGACAGGCCATGGAGAAACGGGAGCCTTGCTACGCTGATGGGCGGGATGTAAATTGCCAACAGCCACCCTGGAGAAGTGTACGGTGTGTCCTGAAACATCTAAAAAACTCAGCTTAGAGAGCATAGGGCACTTCCACTCATGGGCATATAAATTGGGAAAACTAAAAATCAGCAAGACACAGGCACCCCAAAGTTTAGGGCTGCTCTCTTGACAAGAACCTCCACTCCGTTACACCTTCAATATCCAAGGAAAGAGAAAAATGGATAAAGAAGTTGTGGTCCTTATGTACAATGGAATACCACTCAGCCATGAAATCAACGTCATAAGGCTAGTAGCAGCATGATGAGTGGATTTAGGTACGACGACTCCAAGTGAAATAAGTCACACAGAAAAAGACACTTGTCATAAGATGTCACTTACAGAGGGAATGTAAAAACCGCTACACTTGAGCTGAATTACAAAACGGCACAGAGTCACACGTTTAGAAAACACACTATGGCTGTTTAACGGGAAAGGTGAGGTGGGGTGATGCATAAAACGCGGGTGTCAAATTAGCTCAGATACCGTTCCATAAACCCAATATGTAATAGACAACACCTACTCCTTGCTCAGTGAACTGGACCCAATACCCCCTATTCACCGCCCAAGAAAATAACTGACTAGTAAGAATCTTAAAACCTATGTATTGATATCTCTCTGTAAGTGAGTCAAGTGGGTGTAAAGCGGCATAAACACAGCAGTGAAAAGCAGCTAAACCCCATTATAAAAATCAATTACTTTTTAAAACCCGTGAAACAAAGACAGTGAAAGAGAGAGAAATTCTTACAAAATTCGTTCAGGGGCTGTGATGCCACCTGGATTGACCATATCTAGACCCACAGCTGATGGAGACATAAGGGTGGACACTCTTGGGGCTGAGAGGTTTGGTGAGGTTGGGTGAGCCAACGCAGACCCTTTAAAGTAATACTGCGTGGTACCCATCCCATGGGTCCCAAATCTCCAGGTGCAAGGGCATCTTCCTACATCGAAAACATGCATGAGAAACCCAGAAGATGGTACACCGTGTGATCGGGAAAGGTTTCTAAAACGCACCTCATTTCTCATCTCCTTGTGCTCGGGTACGCCATTCCAGCCGCTTGACTAGCAATCTCCCTCCTTGAGGACTCAGAACCTTTCACCTCCTGTTCCGTACAGGTTGCAATTTGTCCTGAGGATGAACGGGAAGAGGGGGAACCAATGAGAGACTAGCTCTAGGTGTTGGGACAGGCACAGGTCACACTATTTTCCCATCAGGAAGAAGAATTAACCACAGGCTCAGCCTGCCGCCCGGAACCAGAATAGGGCCTGAAGCAATCCTGCGCTTTTGCGGCCAGCTCCCAAGAAAGCGAGTTGGAAAATGGAGCTCAGGGGCACTGCAATTCACAAACCTGCAGAGTTATAAATGATAACTCTCGTCCACAAATATATTGAGGGAAGGCAACGAAGAGGATTTGACAGCAAGGCAGAATTGCAGGAAACAGATTTCAGGAGGTAGATTCGAATCGCCTTGAAAGCACAGGAAAAGCGGCCAAACCTCGACAACCATGCCCTTGGCCAAAAAGGGCGTATGCGTTTTTTCCTGAACATATTCAGGAAAAACGCATACGCCCTTTTTGGCCAACCAAGCAACCTGGAAAGGCAAATCAGCGCTACAAAGAAGTCTCGCTTCCCATCGTTCAAAAGGGCCATGCTGAATAAAGTGTCAAAACCAGAAATGCAGGACAGGCCATGGAGAAACGGGAGCCTTGCTACGCTGATGGGCGGGATGTAAATTGCCAACAGCCACCCTGGAGAAGTGTACGGTGTGTCCTGAAACATCTAAAAAACTCAGCTTAGAGAGCATAGGGCACTTCCACTCATGGGCATATAAATTGGGAAAACTAAAAATCAGCAAGACACAGGCACCCCAAAGTTTAGGGCTGCTCTCTTGACAAGAACCTCCACTCCGTTACACCTTCAATATCCAAGGAAAGAGAAAAATGGATAAAGAAGTTGTGGTCCTTATGTACAATGGAATACCACTCAGCCATGAAATCAACGTCATAAGGCTAGTAGCAGCATGATGAGTGGATTTAGGTACGACGACTCCAAGTGAAATAAGTCACACAGAAAAAGACACTTGTCATAAGATGTCACTTACAGAGGGAATGTAAAAACCGCTACACTTGAGCTGAATTACAAAACGGCACAGAGTCACACGTTTAGAAAACACACTATGGCTGTTTAACGGGAAAGGTGAGGTGGGGTGATGCATAAAACACGGGTGTCAAATTAGCTCAGATACCGTTCCATAAACCCAATATGTAATAGACAAGACCTACTCATTGCTCAGTGAACTGGACCCAATACCCCCTATTCACCGCCCAAGAAAATAACTGACTAGTAAGAATCTTAAAACCTATGTATTGATATCTCTCTGTAAGTGAGTCAAGTGGGTGTAAAGCGGCATAAACACAGCAGTGAAAAGCAGCTAAACCCCATTATAAAAATCAATTACTTTTAAAAACCCGTGAAACAAAGACAGTGAAAGAGAGAGAAATTCTTACAAAATTCGTTCAGGGGCTGTGATGCCACCTGGATTGACCATATCTAGACCCACAGCTGATGGAGACATAAGGGTGGACACTCTTGGGGCTGAGAGGTTTGGTGAGGTTGGGTGAGCCAACGCAGACCCTTTAAAGTAATACTGCGTGGTACCCATCCCATGGGTCCCAAATCTCCAGGTGCAAGGGCATCTTCCTACATCGAAAACATGCATGAGAAACCCAGAAGATGGTACACCGTGTGATCGGGAAAGGTTTCTAAAACGCACCTCATTTCTCATCTCCTTGTGCTCGGGTACGCCATTCCAGCCGCTTGACTAGCAATCTCCCTCCTTGGAGACTCAGCACCTTTCACCTCCTGTTCCGTACAGGTTGCAATTTGTCCTGAGGATGAACGGGAAGAGGGGGAACCAATGAGAGACTAGCTCTAGGTGTTGGGACAGGCACAGGTCACTCTATTTTCCCATCAGGAAGAAGAATTAACCACAGGCTCAGCCTGCCGCCCGGAACCAGAATAGGGCCTGAAGCAATCCTGCGCTTTTGCGGCCAGCTCCCAAGAAAGCGAGTTGGAAAATGGAGCTCAGGGGCACTGCAATTCACAAACCTGCAGAGTCATAACTGATAACTCTCGTCCACAAATATATTGAGGGAAGGCAACGAAGAGGATTTGAAAGCAAGGCAGAATTGCAGGAAACAGATTTCAGGAGGTAGATTCGAATCGCCTTGAAAGCACAGGAAAAGCGGCCAAACCTCGACAACGATGCCCTTGGCGAAAAAGGGCGTATGCGTTTTTTCCTGAATATATTCAGGAAAAAACGCATACGCCCTTTTTGGCCAACCAAGCAACCTGGAAAGGCAAATCAGCGCTACAAAGAAGCCTCGCTTCCCATCGGTCAAAAGGGCCATGTTGAATACAGTGTCAAAACCAGAAATGCAGGACAGGCCATGGAGAAACGGGAGCCTTGCTACGCTGATGGGCGGGATGTAAATTGCCAACAGCCACTCTGGAGAAGTGTACGGTGTGTCCTGAAACATCTAAAAAACTCAGCTTAGAGAGCATAGGGCACTTCCACTCATGGGCGTATAAAATGGGAAAACTAAAAATCAGCAAGACACAGGCACCCCAAAGTTTACGGCTGCTCTCTTGACAAGAACCTCCACTCCGTTACACCTTAAATATCCCAGGAAAGAAAAAAATGGATAAAGAAGTTGTGGTCCTTATGTACAATGGAATATCACTCAGCCATGAAATCAACGTCATAAGGCTAGTAGCAGCATGATGAGTGGATTTAGGTACGACGATTCCAAGTGAAATAAGTCACACAGAAAGAGACACTTGTCATAAGATGTCCCTTATAGAGGGAATGTAGAAACCGCTACACTTGAGCTGAATTACAAAACGGCACAGAGTCACACGTTTAGAAAACACACTATGGCTGTTTAACGGGAAAGGTGAGGTGGGGTGATGCATAAAACACGGGTGTCAAATTAGCTCAGATACCGTTCCATAAACCCAATATGTAATAGACAAGACCTACTCCTTGCTCAGTGAACTGGACCCAATACCCCCTATTCACCGCCCAAGAACATATCTGACTAGTAAGAATCTTAAAACCTATGTATTGATATCTCTCTGTAAGTGAGTCAAGTGGGTGTAAAGCGGCATAAACACAGCAGTGAAAAGCAGCTAAACCCCATTATAAAAATCAATTACTTTTAAAATCCCGTGAAACAAAGACAGTGAAAGAGAGAGAAATTCTTACAAAATTCGTTCAGGGGCTGTGATGCCACCTGGATTGACCTTATCTAGACCCACAGCTGATGGAGACATAAGGGTGGACACTCTTGGGGCTGAGAGGTTTGGTGAGGTTGGGTGAGCCAACGCAGACCCTTTAAAGTAATACTGCGTGGTACCCATCCCATGGGTCCCAAATCTCCAGGTGCAAGGGCATCTTCCTACATCGAAAACATGCATGAGAAACCCAGAAGATGGTACACCGTGTGATCGGGAAAGGTTTCTAAAACGCACCTCATTTCTCATCTCCTTATGCTCGGGTACGCCATTCCAGCCGCTTGACTAGCAATCTCCCTCCTTGAGGACTCAGAACCTTTCACCTCCTGTTCCGTACAGGTTGCAATTTGTCCTGAGGATGAACGGGAAGAGGGGCAACCAATGAGAGACTAGCTCTAGGTGTTGGGACAGGCACAGGTCACTCTATTTTCCCATCAGGAAGAAGAATTAACCACAGGCTCAGCCTGCCGCCCGGAACCAGAATAGGGCCTGAAGCAATCCTGCGCTTTTGCGGCCAGCTCCCAAGAAAGCGAGTTGGAAAATGGAGCTCAGGGGCACTGCAATTCACAAACCTGCAGAGTTATAAATGATAACTCTCGTCCACAAATATATTGAGGGAAGGCAACGAAGAGGATTTGAAAGCAAGGCAGAATTGCAGGAAACAGATTTCAGGAGGTAGATTCGAATCGCCTTGAAAGCACAGGAAAAGCGGCCAAACCTCGACAACCATGCCCTTGGCCAAAAAGGGCGTATGCGTTTTTTCCTGAATATATTCAGGAAAAAACGCATACGCCCTTTTTGGCCAACCAAGCAACCTGGAAAGGCAAATCAGCGCTACAAAGAAGCCTCGCTTCCCATCGGTCAAAAGGGCCATGCTGAATACAGTGTCAAAACCAGAAATGCAGGACAGGCCATGGAGAAACGAGAGCCTTGCTACGCTGATGGGCGGGATGTAAATTGCCAACAGCTACTCTGGAGAAGTGTACGGTGTGTCCTGAAACATCTAAAAAACTCAGCTTAGAGAGCATAGGGCACTTCCACTCATGGGCGTATAAATTGGGAAAACTAAAAATCAGCAAGACACAGGCACCCCAAAGTTTAGGGCTGCTCTCTTGACAAGAACCTCCACTCCGTTACACCTTCAATATCCCAGGAAAGAGAAAAATGGATGAAGAAGTTGTGGTCCTTATGTACAATGGAATACCACTCAGCCATGAAATCAACGTCATAAGGCTAGTAGCAGCATGATGAGTGGATTTAGGTACGACGACTCCAAGTGAAATAAGTCACACAGAAAAAGACACTTGTCATAAGATGTCACTTATAGAGGGAATGTAAAAACCGCTACACTTGAGCTGAATTACAAAACGGCACAGAGTCACACGTTTAGAAATCACACTATGGCTGTTTAACGGGAAAGGTGAGGTGGGGTGATGCATAAAACACGGGTGTCAAATTAGCTCAGATACCGTTCCATAAACCCAATATGTAATAGACAAGACCTACTCCTTGCTCAGTGAACTGGACTCAATACCCCCTATTCACCGCCCAAGAACATATCTGACTAGTAAGAATCTTAAAACCTATGTATTGATATCTCTCTGTAAGTGAGTCAAGTGGGTGTAAAGCGGCATAAACACAGCAGTGAAAAGCAGCTAAACCCCATTATAAAAATCAATTACTTTTAAAAACCCGTGAAACAAAGACAGTGAAAGAGAGATAAATTCTTACAAAATTCGTTCAGGGGCTGTGATGCCACCTGGATTGACCATATCTAGACCCACAGCTGATGGAGACATAAGGGTGGACACTCTTGGGGCTGAGAGGTTTGGTGAGGTAGGGTGAGCAAACGCAGACCCTTTAAAGTAATACTGCGTGGTACCCATCCCATGGGCCCCAGATCTCCAGGTTCAAGGGCATCTTCCTACATCGAAAACATGCATGAGAAACCCAGAAGATGGTACACCGTGTGATCGGGAAAGGTTTCTAAAACGCACCTCATTTCTCATCTCCTTGTGCTCGGGTTCGCCATTCCAGCCGCTTGACTAGCGATCTCCCTCCGTGGAGACTCAGCTCCTTTCACCTCCTGTTCAGTACAGGTTGCAATTTGTCCTGAGGATGAACGGGAAGAGGGGGAACCAATGAGAGACTAGCTCTAGGTGTTGGGACAGGCACAGGTCACTCTATTTTCCCATCAGGAAGAAGAATTAACCACAGGCTCAGCCTGCCGCCCGGAACCAGAATAGGGCCTGAAGCAATCCTGCGCTTTTGCGGCCAGCTCCCAAGAAAGCGAGTTGGAAAATGGAGCTCAGGGGCACTGCAATTCACAAACCTGCAGAGTTATAAATGATAACTCTCGTCCACAAATATATTGAGGGAAGGCAACGAAGAGGATTTGACAGCAAGGCAGAATTGCAGGAAACAGATTTCAGGAGGTAGATTCGAATCGCCTTGAAAGCACAGGAAAAGCGGCCAAACCTCGACAACCATGCCCTTGGCCAAAAAGGGCGTATGCGTTTTTTCCTGAACATATTCAGGAAAAACGCATACGCCCTTTTTGGCCAACCAAGCAACCTGGAAAGGCAAATCAGCGCTACAAAGAAGTCTCGCTTCCCATCGTTCAAAAGGGCCATGCTGAATAAAGTGTCAAAACCAGAAATGCAGGACAGGCCATGGAGAAACGGGAGCCTTGCTACGCTGATGGGCGGGATGTAAATTGCCAACAGCCACTCTGGAGAAGTGTACGGTGTGTCCTGAAACATCTAAAAAACTCAGCTTAGAGAGCATAGGGCACTTCCACTCATGGGCATATAAATTGGGAAAACTAAAAATCAGCAAGACACAGGCACCCCAAAGTTTAGGGCTGCTCTCTTGACAAGAACCTCCACTCCGTTACACCTTCAATATCCCAGGAAAGAGAAAAATGGATAAAGAAGTTGTGGTCCTTATGTACAATGGAATACCACTCAGCCATGAAATCAACGTCATAAGGCTAGTAGCAGCATGATGAGTGGATTTAGGTACGACGACTCCAAGTGAAATAAGTCACACAGAAAAAGACACTTGTCATAAGATGTCACTTACAGAGGGAATGTAAAAACCGCTACACTTGAGCTGAATTACAAAACGGCACAGAGTCACACGTTTAGAAAACACACTATGTCTGTTTAACGGGAAAGGTGAGGTGGGGTGATGCATAAAACACGGGTGTCAAATTAGCTCAGATACCGTTCCATAAACCCAATATGTAATAGACAAGACCTACTCATTGCTCAGTGAACTGGACCCAATACCCCCTATTCACCGCCCAAGAAAATAACTGACTAGTTAGAATCTTAAAACCTATGTATTGATATCTCTCTGTAAGTGAGTCAAGTGGGTGTAAAGCGGCATAAACACAGCAGTGAAAAGCAGCTAAACCCCATTATAAAAATCAATTACTTTTAAAAACCCGTGAAACAAAGACAGTGAAAGAGAGAGAAATTCTTACAAAATTCGTTCAGGGGCTGTGATGCCACATGGATTGACCATATCTAGACCCACAGCTGATGGAGACATAAGGGTGGACACTCTTGGGGCTGAGAGGTTTGGTGAGGTTGGGTGAGCCAACGCAGACCCTTTAAAGTAATACTGCGTGGTACCCATCCCATGGGTCCCAAATCTCCAGGTGCAAGGGCATCTTCCTACATCGAAAACATGCATGAGAAACCCAGAAGATGGTACACCGTGTGATCGGGAAAGGTTTCTAAAACGCACCTCATTTCTCATCTCCTTGTGCTCGGGTACGCCATTCCAGCCGCTTGACTAGCAATCTCCCTCCTTGAGGACTCAGAACCTTTCACCTCCTGTTCCGTACAGGTTGCAATTTGTCCTGAGGATGAACGGGAAGAGGGGGAACCAATGAGAGACTAGCTCTAGGTGTTGGGACAGGCACAGGTCACACTATTTTCCCATCAGGAAGAAGAATTAACCACAGGCTCAGCCTGCCGCCCGGAACCAGAATAGGGCCTGAAGCAATCCTGCGCTTTTGCGGCCAGCTCCCAAGAAAGCGAGTTGGAAAATGGAGCTCAGGGGCACTGCAATTCACAAACCTGCAGAGTTATAAATGATAACTCTCGTCCACAAATATATTGAGGGAAGGCAACGAAGAGGATTTGAAAGCAAGGCAGAATTGCAGGAAACAGATTTCAGGAGGTAGATTCGAATCGCCTTGAAAGCACAGGAAAAGCGGCCAAACCTCGACAACCATGCCCTTGGCCAAAAAGGGCGTATGCGTTTTTTCCTGAACATATTCAGGAAAAACGCATACGCCCTTTTTGGCCAACCAAGCAACCTGGAAAGGCAAATCAGCGCTACAAAGAAGTCTCGCTTCCCATCGGTCTAAAGGGCCATGCTGAATAAAGTGTCAAAACCAGAAATGCAGGACAGGCCATGGAGAAACGGGAGCCTTGCTACGCTGATGGGCGGGATGTAAATTGCCAACAGCCACTCTGGAGAAGTGTACGGTGTGTCCTGAAACATCTAAAAAACTCAGCTTAGAGAGCATAGGGCACTTCCACTCATGGGCATATAAATTGGGAAAACTAAAAATCAGCAAGACACAGGCACCCCAAAGTTTAGGGCTGCTCTCTTGACAAGAACCTCCACTCCGTTACACCTTCAATATCCCAGGAAAGAGAAAAATGGATAAAGAAGATGTGGTCCTTATGTACAATGGAATACCACTCAGCCATGAAATCAACGTCATAAGGCTAGTAGCAGCATGATGAGTGGATTTAGGTACGACGACTCCAAGTGAAATAAGTCACACAGAAAAAGACACTTGTCATAAGATGTCACTTATAGAGGGAATGTAAAAACCGCTACACTTGAGCTGAATTACAAAACGGCACAGAGTCACACGTTTAGAAATCACACTATGGCTGTTTAACGGGAAAGGTGAGGTGGGGTGATGCATAAAACACGGGTGTCAAATTAGCTCAGATACCGTTCCATAAACCCAATATGTAATAGACAAGACCTACTCCTTGCTCAGTCAACTGCACTCAATACCCCCTATTCACCGCCCAAGAAAATAACTGACTAGTAAGAATCTTAAAACCTATGTATTGATATCTCTCTGTAAGTGAGTCAAGTGGGTGTAAAGCGGCATAAACACAGCAGTGAAAAGCAGCTAAACCCCATTATAAAAATCAATTACTTTTAAAAACCCGTGAAACAAAGACAGTGAAAGAGAGAGAAATTCTTACAAAATTCGTTCAGGGGCTGTGATGCCACCTGGATTGACCATATCTAGACCCACAGCTGATGGAGACATAAGGGTGGACACTCTTGGGGCTGAGAGGTTTGGTGAGGTTGGGTGAGCAAACTCAGACCCTTTAAAGTAATACTGCGTGGTACCCATCCCATGGGCCCCAAATCTCCAGGTTCAAGGGCATCTTCCTACATCGAAAACATGCATGAGAAACCCAGAAGATGGTACACCGTGTGATCGGGAAGGGTTTCTAAAACGCACCTCATTTCTCATCTCCTTGTGCTCGGGTTCGCCATTCCAGCCGCTTGACTAGCAATCTCCTTCCTTGGAGACTCAGCACCTTTCACCTCCTGTTCCGTACAGGTTGCAATTTGTCCTGAGAATGAACGGGAAGAGGGGGAACCAATGAGAGACTAGCTCTAGGTGTTGGGACAGGCACAGGTCACTCTATTTTCCCATCAGGAAGAAGAATTAACCACAGGCTCAGCCTGCCGCCCGGAACCAGAATAGGGCCTGAAGCAATCCTGCGCTTTTGCGGCCAGCTCCCAAGAAAGCGAGTTGGAAAATGGAGCTCAGGGGCACTGCAATTCACAAACCTGCAGAGTTATAAATGATAACTCTCGTCCACAAATATATTGAGGGAAGGCAACGAAGAGGATTTGACAGCAAGGCAGAATTGCAGGAAACAGATTTCAGGAGGTAGATTCGAATCGCCTTGAAAGCACAGGAAAAGCGGCCAAACCTCGACAACCATGCCCTTGGCCAAAAAGGGCGTATGCGTTTTTTCCTGAACATATTCAGGAAAAACGCATACGCCCTTTTTGGCCAACCAAGCAACCTGGAAAGGCAAATCAGCGCTACAAAGAAGTCTCGCTTCCCATCGTTCAAAAGGGCCATGCTGAATAAAGTGTCAAAACCAGAAATGCAGGACAGGCCATGGAGAAACGGGAGCCTTGCTACGCTGATGGGCGGGATGTAAATTGCCAACAGCCACTCTGGAGAAGTGTACGGTGTGTCCTGAAACATCTAAAAAACTCAGCTTAGAGAGCATAGGGCACTTCCACTCATGGGCATATAAATTGGGAAAACTAAAAATCAGCAAGACACAGGCACCCCAAAGTTTAGGGCTGCTCTCTTGACAAGAACCTCCACTCCGTTACACCTTCAATATCCCAGGAAAGAGAAAAATGGATAAAGAAGTTGTGGTCCTTATGTACAATGGAATACCACTCAGCCATGAAATCAACGTCATAAGGCTAGTAGCAGCATGATGAGTGGATTTAGGTACGACGACTCCAAGTGAAATAAGTCACACAGAAAAAGACACTTGTCATAAGATGTCACTTACAGAGGGAATGTAAAAACCGCTACACTTGAGCTGAATTACAAAACGGCACAGAGTCACACGTTTAGAAAACACACTATGGCTGTTTAACGGGAAAGGTGAGGTGGGGTGATGCATAAAACACGGGTGTCAAATTAGCTCAGATACCGTTCCATAAACCCAATATGTAATAGACAAGACCTACTCATTGCTCAGTGAACTGGACCCAATACCCCCTATTCACCGCCCAAGAAAATAACTGACTAGTTAGAATCTTAAAACCTATGTATTGATATCTCTCTGTAAGTGAGTCAAGTGGGTGTAAAGCGGCATAAACACAGCAGTGAAAAGCAGCTAAACCCCATTATAAAAATCAATTACTTTTAAAAACCCGTGAAACAAAGACAGTGAAAGAGAGAGAAATTCTTACAAAATTCGTTCAGGGGCTGTGATGCCACCTGGATTGACCATATCTAGACCCACAGCTGATGGAGACATAAGGGTGGACACTCTTGGGGCTGAGAGGTTTGGTGAGGTTGGGTGAGCCAACGCAGACCCTTTAAAGTAATACTGCGTGGTACCCATCCCATGGGTCCCAAATCTCCAGGTGCAAGGGCATCTTCCTACATCGAAAACATGCATGAGAAACCCAGAAGATGGTACACCGTGTGATCGGGAAAGGTTTCTAAAACGCACCTCATTTCTCATCTCCTTGTGCTCGGGTACGCCATTCCAGCCGCTTGACTAGCAATCTCCCTCCTTGAGGACTCAGAACCTTTCACCTCCTGTTCCGTACAGGTTGCAATTTGTCCTGAGGATGAACGGGAAGAGGGGGAACCAATGAGAGACTAGCTCTAGGTGTTGGGACAGGCACAGGTCACACTATTTTCCCATCAGTAAGAAGAATTAACCACAGGCTCAGCCTGCCGCCCGGAACCAGAATAGGGCCTGAAGCAATCCTGCGCTTTTGCGGCCAGCTCCCAAGAAAGCGAGTTGGAAAATGGAGCTCAGGGGCACTGCAATTCACAAACCTGCAGAGTTATAAATGATAACTCTCGTCCACAAATATATTGAGGGAAGGCAACGAAGAGGATTTGAAAGCAAGGCAGAATTGCAGGAAACAGATTTCAGGAGGTAGATTCGAATCGCCTTGAAAGCACAGGAAAAGCGGCCAAACCTCGACAACCATGCCCTTGGCCAAAAAGGGCGTATGCGTTTTTTCCTGAACATATTCAGGAAAAACGCATACGCCCTTTTTGGCCAACCAAGCAACCTGGAAAGGCAAATCAGCGCTACAAAGAAGTCTCGCTTCCCATCGGTCTAAAGGGCCATGCTGAATAAAGTGTCAAAACCAGAAATGCAGGACAGGCCATGGAGAAACGGGAGCCTTGCTACGCTGATGGGCGGGATGTAAATTGCCAACAGCCACTCTGGAGAAGTGTACGGTGTGTCCTGAAACATCTAAAAAACTCAGCTTAGAGAGCATAGGGCACTTCCACTCATGGGCATATAAATTGGGAAAACTAAAAATCAGCAAGACACAGGCACCCCAAAGTTTAGGGCTGCTCTCTTGACAAGAACCTCCACTCCGTTACACCTTCAATATCCCAGGAAAGAGAAAAATGGATAAAGAATTTGTGGTCCTTATGTACAATGGAATACCACTCAGCCATGAAATCAACGTCATAAGGCTAGTAGCAGCATGATGAGTGGATTTAGGTACGATGACTCCAAGTGAAATAAGTCACACAGAAAAAGACACTTGTCATAAGATGTCACTTATAGAGGGAATGTAAAAACCGCTACACTTGAGCTGAATTACAAAACGGCACAGAGTCACACGTTTAGAAAACACACTATGGCTGTTTAACGGGAAAGGTGAGGTGGGGTGATGCATAAAACACGGGTGTCAAATTAGCTCAGATACCGTTCCATAAACCCAATATGTAATAGACAAGACCTACTCCTTGCTCAGTGAACTGGACCCAATACCCCCTATTCACCGCCCAAGAAAATAACTGACTAGTAAGAATCTTAAAACCTATGTATTGATATCTCTCTGTAAGTGAGTCAAGTGGGTGTAAAGCGGCATAAACACAGCAGTGAAAAGCAGCTAAACCCCATTATAAAAATCAATTACTTTTAAAAACCCGTGAAACAAAGACAGTGAAAGAGAGAGAAATTCTTACAAAATTCGTTCAGGGGCTGTGATGCCACCTGGATTGACCATATCTAGACCCACAGCTGATGGAGACATAAGGGTGGACACTCTTGGGGCTGAGAGGTTTGGTGAGGTTGGGTGAGGCAATGCAGACCCTTTAAAGTAATACTGCGTGGTACCCATCCCATGGGTCCCAAATCTCCAGGTGCAAGGGCATCTTCCTACATCGAAAACAAGCATGAGAAACCCAGAAGATGGTACACCGTGTGATCGTGAAAGGTTTCTAAAACGCACCTCATTTCTCATCTCCTTGTGCTCGGGTACGCCATTCCAGCCGCTTGACTAGCAATCTCCCACCTTGAGGACTCAGCACCTTTCACCTCCTGTTCAGTACAGGTTGCAATTTGTCCTGAGGATGAACGGGAAGAGGGGGAACCAATGAGTGACTAGCTCTAGGTGTTGGGACAGGCACAGGTCACACTATTTTCCCATCAGGAAGAAGAATTAACCACAGGCTCAGCCTGCCGCCCGGAACCAGAATAGGGCCTGAAGCAATCCTGCGCTTTTGCGGCCAGCTCCCAAGAAAGCGAGTTGGAAAATGGAGCTCAGGGGCACTGCAATTCACAAACCTGCAGAGTTATAAATGATAACTCTCGTCCACAAATATATTGATGGAAGGCAACGAAGAGGATTTGGAAGCAAGGCAGAATTGCAGGAAACAGATTTCAGGAGGTAGATTCGAATCGCCTTGAAAGCACAGGAAAAGCGGCCAAACCTCGACAACCATGCCCTTGGCCAAAAAGGGCGTATGCGTTTTTTCCTGAATATATTCAGGAAAAAACGCATACGCCCTTTTTGGCCAACCAAGCAACCTGGAAAGGCAAATCAGCGCTACAAAGAAGCCTCGCTTCCCATCGGTCAAAAGGGCCATGCTGAATACAGTGTCAAATCCAGAAATGCAGGACAGGCCATGGAGAAACGAGAGCCTTGCTACGCTGATGGGCGGGATGTAAATTGCCAACAGCCACTCTGGAGAAGTGTACGGTGTGTCCTGAAACATCTAAAAAACTCAGCTTAGAGAGCATAGGGCACTTCCACTCATGGGCGTATAAATTGGGAAAACTAAAAATCAGCAAGACACAGGCACCCCAAAGTTTAGGGCTGCTCTCTTGACAAGAACCTCCACTCCGTTACACCTTCAATATCCCAGGAAAGAGAAAAATGGATAAAGAAGTTGTGGTCCTTATGTACAATGGAATACCACTCAGCCATGAAATCAACGTCATAAGGCTAGTAGCAGCATGATGAGTGGATTTAGGTACGACGACTCCAAGTGAAATAAGTCACACAGAAAAAGACACTTGTCATAAGATGTCACTTATAGAGGGAATGTAGAAACCGCTACACTTGAGCTGAATTACAAAACGGCACAGAGTCACACGTTTAGAAAACACACTATGGCTGTTTAACGGGAAAGGTGAGGTGGGGTGATGCATAAAACACGGGTGTCAAATTAGCTCAGATACCGTTCCATAAACCCAATATGTAATAGACAAGACCTACTCCTTGCTCAGTGAACTGGACTCAATACCCCCTATTCACCGCCCAAGAACATATCTGACTAGTAAGAATCTTAAAACCTATGTATTGATATCTCTCTGTAAGTGAGTCAAGTGGGTGTAAAGCGGCATAAACACAGCAGTGAAAAGCAGCTAAACCCCATAATAAAAATCAATTACTTTTAAAAACCCGTGAAACAAAGACAGTGAAAGAGAGAGAAATTCTTACAAAATTCGTTCAGGGGCTGTGATGCCACCTGGATTGACCATATCTAGACCCACAGCTGATGGAGACATAAGGGTGGACACTCTTGGGGCTGAGAGTTTTGGTGAGGTTGGGTGAGCCAACGCAGACCCTTTAAAGTAATACTGCGTGGTACCCATCCCATGGGTCCCAAATCTCCAGGTGCAAGGGCATCTTCCTACATCGAAAACATGCATGAGAAACCCAGAAGATGGTACACCGTGTGATCGGGAAAGGTTTCTAAAACGCACCTCATTTCTCATCTCCTTGTGCTCGGGTACGCCATTCCAGCCGCTTGACTAGCAATCTCCCTCCTTGGAGACTCAGCACCTTTCACCTCCTGTTCAGTACAGGTTGCAATTTGTCCTGAGGATGAACGGGAAGAGGGGGAACCAATGAGAGACTAGCTCTAGGTGTTGGGACAGGCACAGGTCACTCTATTTTCCCATCAGGAAGAAGAATTAACCACAGGCTCAGCCTGCCGCCCGGAACCAGAATAGGACCTGAAGCAATCCTGCGCTTTTGCGGCCAGCTCCCAAGAAAGCGAGTTGGAAAATGGAGCTCAGGGGCACAGCAATTCACAAACCTGCAGAGTCATAACTGATAACTCTCGTCCACAAATATATTGAGGGAAGGCAACGAAGAGGATTTGAAAGCAAGGCAGAATTGCAGGAAACAGATTTCAGGAGGTAGATTCGAATCGCCTTGAAAGCACAGGAAAAGCGGCCAAACCTCGACAACCATGCCCTTGGCCAAAAAGGGCGTATGCGTTTTTTCCTGAATATATTCAGGAAAAAACGCATACGCCCTTTTTGGCCAACCAAGCAACCTGGAAAGGCAAATCAGCGCTACAAAGAAGCCTCGCTTCCCATCGGTCAAAAGGGCCATGCTGAATACAGTGTCAAAACCAGAAATGCAGGACAGGCCATGGAGAAACGAGAGCCTTGCTACGCTGATGGGCGGGATGTAAATTGCCAACAGCCACTCTGGAGAAGTGTACGGTGTGTCCTGAAACATCTAAAAAACTCAGCTTAGAGAGCATAGGGCACTTCCACTCATGGGCGTATAAATTGGGAAAACTAAAAATCAGCAAGACACAGGCACCCCAAAGTTTAGGGCTGCTCTCTTGACAAGAACCTCCACTCCGTTACACCTTGAATATCCCAGGAAAGAGAAAAATGGATAAAGAAGTTGTGGTCCTTATGTACAATGGATACCACTCAGCCATGAAATCAACGTCATAAGGCTAGTAGCAGCATGATGAGTGGATTTAGGTACGACGACTCCAAGTGAAATAAGTCACACAGAAAAAGACACTTGTCATAAGATGTCACTTATAGAGGGAATGTAAAAACCGCTACACTTGAGCTGAATTACAAAACGGCACAGAGTCACACGTTTAGAAAACACACTATGGCTGTTTAACGGGAAAGGTGAGGTGGGGTGATGCATAAAACACGGGTGTCAAATTAGCTCAGATACCGTTCCATAAACCCAATATGTAATAGACAAGACCTACTCCTTGCTCAGTGAACTGGACTCAATACCCCCTATTCACCGCCCAAGAACATATCTGACTAGTAAGAATCTTAAAACCTATGTATTGATATCTCTCTGTAAGTGAGTCAAGTGGGTGTAAAGCGGCATAAACACAGCAGTGAAAAGCAGCTAAACCCCATTATAAAAATCAATTACTTTTAAAAACCCGTGAAACAAAGACAGTGAAAGAGAGAGAAATTCTTACAAAATTCGTTCAGGGGCTGTGATGCCACCTGGATTGACCATATCTAGACCCACAGCTGATGGAGACATAAGGGTGGACACTCTTGGGGCTGAGAGGTTTGGTGAGGTTGGGTGAGCCAACGCAGACCCTTTAAAGTAATACTGCGTGGTACCCATCCCATGGGTCCCAATTCTCCAGGTGCAAGGGCATCTTCCTACATCGAAAACATGCATGAGAAACCCAGAAGATGGTACACCGTGTGATCGGGAAAGGTTTCTAAAACGCACCTCATTTCTCATCTCCTTGTGCTCGGGTACGCCATTCCAGCCGCTTGACTAGCAATCTCCCTCCTTGGAGACTCAGCACCTTTCACCTCCTGTTCAGTACAGGTTGCAATTTGTCCTGAGGATGAACGGGAAGAGGGGGAACTAATGAGAGACTAGCTCTAGGTGTTGGGACAGGCACAGGTCACTCTATTTTCCCATCAGGAAGAAGAATTAACCACAGGCTCAGCCTGCCGCCCGGAACCAGAATAGGGCCTGAAGCAATCCTGCGCTTTTGCGGCCAGCTCCCAAGAAAGCGAGTTGGAAAATGGAGCTCAGGGGCACTGCAATTCACAAACCTGCAGAGTCATAACTGAAACTCTCGTCCACAAATATATTGAGGGAAGGCAACGAAGAGGATTTGAAAGCAAGGCAGAATTGCAGGAAACAGATTTCAGGAGGTAGATTCGAATCGCCTTGAAAGCACAGGAAAAGCGGCCAAACCTCGACAACGATGCCCTTGGCGAAAAAGGGCGTATGCGTTTTTTCCTGAATATATTCAGGAAAAAACGCATACGACCTTTTTGGCCAACCAAGCAACCTGGAAAGGCAAATCAGCGCTACAAAGAAGCCTCGCTTCCCATCGGTCAAAAGGGCCATGTTGAATACAGTGTCAAAACCAGAAATGCAGGACAGGCCATGGAGAAACGGGAGCCTTGCTACGCTGATGGGCGGGATGTAAATTGCCAACAGCCACTCTGGAGAAGTGTACGGTGTGTCCTGAAACATCTAAAAAACTCAGCTTAGAGAGCATAGGGCACTTCCACTCATGGGCGTATAAAATGGGAAAAGTAAAAATCAGCAAGACACAGGCACCCCAAAGTTTACGGCTGCTCTCTTGACAAGAACCTCCACTCCGTTACACCTTAAATATCCCAGGAAAGAAAAAAATGGATAAAGAAGTTGTGGTCCTTATGTACAATGGAATATCACTCAGCCATGAAATCAACGTCATAAGGCTAGTAGCAGCATGATGAGTGGATTTAGGTACGACGACTCCAAGTGAAATAAGTCACACAGAAAAAGACACTTGTCATAAGATGTCACTTATAGAGGGAATGTAAAAACCGCTACACTTGAGCTGAATTACAAAACGGCACAGAGTCACACGTTTAGAAAACACACTATGGCTGTTTAACGGGAAAGGTGAGGTGGGGTGATGCATAAAACACGGGTGTCAAATTAGCTCAGATACCGTTCCATAAACCCAATATGTAATAGACAAGACCTACTCCTTGCTCAGTGAACTGGACTCAATACCCCCTATTCACCGCCCAAGAACATATCTGACTAGTAAGAATCTTAAAACCTATGTATTGATATCTCTCTGTAAGTGAGTCAAGTGGGTGTAAAGCGGCATAAACACAGCAGTGAAAAGCAGCTAAACCCCATTATAAAAATCAATTACTTTTAAAAACCCGTGAAACAAAGACAGTGAAAGAGAGAGAAATTCTTACAAAATTCGTTCAGGGGCTGTGATGCCACCTGGATTGACCATATCTAGACCCACAGCTGATGGAGACATAAGGGTGGACACTCTTGGGGCTGAGAGGTTTGGTGAGGTTGGGTGAGCCAACGCAGACCCTTTAAAGTAATACTGCGTGGTACCCATCCCATGGGTCCCAATTCTCCAGGTGCAAGGGCATCTTCCTACATCGAAAACATGCATGAGAAACCCAGAAGATGGTACACCGTGTGATCGGGAAAGGTTTCTAAAACGCACCTCATTTCTCATCTCCTTGTGCTCGGGTACGCCATTCCAGCCGCTTGACTAGCAATCTCCCTCCTTGGAGACTCAGCACCTTTCACCTCCTGTTCAGTACAGGTTGCAATTTGTCCTGAGGATGAACGGGAAGAGGGGGAACTAATGAGAGACTAGCTCTAGGTGTTGGGACAGGCACAGGTCACTCTATTTTCCCATCAGGAAGAAGAATTAACCACAGGCTCAGCCTGCCGCCCGGAACCAGAATAGGGCCTGAAGCAATCCTGCGCTTTTGCGGCCAGCTCCCAAGAAAGCGAGTTGGAAAATGGAGCTCAGGGGCACTGCAATTCACAAACCTGCAGAGTCATAACTGAAACTCTCGTCCACAAATATATTGAGGGAAGGCAACGAAGAGGATTTGAAAGCAAGGCAGAATTGCAGGAAACAGATTTCAGGAGGTAGATTCGAATCGCCTTGAAAGCACAGGAAAAGCGGCCAAACCTCGACAACCATGCCCTTGGCCAAAAAGGGCGTATGCGTTTTTTCCTGAATATATTCAGGAAAAAACGCATACGCCCTTTTTGGCCAACCAAGCAACCTGGAAAGGCAAATCAGCGCTACAAAGAAGCCTCGCTTCCCATCGGTCAAAAGGGCCATGTTGAATACAGTGTCAAAACCAGAAATGCAGGACAGGCCATGGAGAAACGGGAGCCTTGCTACGCTGATGGGCGGGATGTAAATTGCCAACAGCCACTCTGGAGAAGTGTACGGTGTGTCCTGAAACATCTAAAAAACTCAGCTTAGAGAGCATAGGGCACTTCCACTCATGGGCGTATAAAATGGGAAAAGTAAAAATCAGCAAGACACAGGCACCCCAAAGTTTACGGCTGCTCTCTTGACAAGAACCTCCACTCCGTTACACCTTAAATATCCCAGGAAAGAAAAAAATGGATAAAGAAGTTGTGGTCCTTATGTACAATGGAATATCACTCAGCCATGAAATCAACGTCATAAGGCTAGTAGCAGCATGATGAGTGGATTTAGGTACGACGATTCCAAGTGAAATAAGTCACACAGAAAGAGACACTTGTCATAAGATGTCACTTATAGAGGGAATGTAAAAACCGCTACACTTGAGCTGAATTACAAAACGGCACAGAGTCACACGTTTAGAAAACACACTATGGCTGTTTAACGGGAAAGGTGAGGTGGGGTGATGCATAAAACACGGGTGTCAAATTAGCTCAGATACCGTTCCATAAACCCAATATGTAATAGACAAGACCTACTCCTTGCTCAGTGAACTGGACCCAATACCCCCTATTCACCGCCCAAGAACATATCTGACTAGTAAGAATCTTAAAACCTATGTATTGATATCTCTCTGTAAGTGAGTCAAGTGGGTGTAAAGCGGCATAAACACAGCAGTGAAAAGCAGCTAAACCCCATTATAAAAATCAATTACTTTTAAAAACCCGTGAAACAAAGACAGTGAAAGAGAGAGAAATTCTTACAAAATTCGTTCAGGGGCTGTGATGCCACCTGGATTGACCTTATCTAGACCCACAGCTGATGGAGACATAAGGGTGGACACTCTTGGGGCTGAGAGGTTTGGTGAGGTTGGGTGAGCCAACGCAGACCCTTTAAAGTAATAGTGCGTGGTACCCATCCCATGGGTCCCAAATCTCCAGGTGCAAGGGCATCTTCCTACATCGAAAACATGCATGAGAAACCCAGAAGATGGTACACCGTGTGATCGGGAAAGGTTTCTAAAACGCACCTCATTTCTCATCTCCTTGGGCTCGGGTACGCCATTCCAGCAGCTTGACTAGCAATCTCCCTCCTTGAGGACTCAGAACCTTTCACCTCCTGTTCCGTACAGGTTGCAATTTGTCCTGAGGATGAACGGGAAGAGGGGCAACCAATGAGAGACTAGCTCTAGGTGTTGGGACAGGCACAGGTCACTCTATTTTCCCATCAGGAAGAAGAATTAACCACAGGCTCAGCCTGCCGCCCGGAACCAGAATAGGGCCTGAAGCAATCCTGCGCTTTTGCGGCCAGCTCCCAAGAAAGCGAGTTGGAAAATGGAGCTCAGGGGCACTGCAATTCACAAACCTGCAGAGTTATAAATGATAACTCTCGTCCACAAATATATTGAGGGAAGGCAACGAAGAGGATTTGAAAGCAAGGCAGAATTGCAGGAAACAGATTTCAGGAGGTAGATTCGAATCGCCTTGAAAGCACAGGAAAAGCGGCCAAACCTCGACAACAATGCCCTTGGCGAAAAAGGGCGTATGCGTTTTTTCCTGAATATATTCAGGAAAAAACGCATACGCCCTTTTTGGCCAACCAAGCAACCTGGAAAGGCAAATCAGCGCTACAAAGAAGCCTCGCTTCCCATCGGTCAAAAGGGCCATGCTGAATACAGTGTCAAAACCAGAAATGCAGGAAAGGCCATGGAGAAACGAGAGCCTTGCTACGCTGATGGGCGGGATGTAAATTGCCAACAGCTACTCTGGAGAAGTGTACGGTGTGTCCTGAAACATCTAAAAAACTCAGCTTAGAGAGCATAGGGCACTTCCACTCATGGGCGTATAAATTGGGAAAACTAAAAATCAGCAAGACACAGGCACCCCAAAGTTTAGGGCTGCTCTCTTGACAAGAACCTCCACTCCGTTACACCTTAAATATCCCAGGAAAGAAAAAAATGGATAAAGAAGTTGTGGTCCTTATGTACAATGGAATATCACTCAGCCATGAAATCAACGTCATAAGGCTAGTAGCAGCATGATGAGTGGATTTAGGTACGACGATTCCAAGTGAAATAAGTCACACAGAAAGAGACACTTGTCATAAGATGTCACTTATAGAGGGAATGTAAAAACCGCTACACTTGAGCTGAATTACAAAACGGCACAGAGTCACACGTTTAGAAAACACACTATGGCTGTTTAACGGGAAAGGTGAGGTGGGGTGATGCATAAAACACGGGTGTCAAATTAGCTCAGATACCGTTCCATAAACCCAATATGTAATAGACAAGACCTACTCCTTGCTCAGTGAACTGGACCCAATACCCCCTATTCACCGCCCAAGAACATATCTGACTAGTAAGAATCTTAAAACCTATGTATTGATATCTCTCTGTAAGTGAGTCAAGTGGGTGTAAAGCGGCATAAACACAGCAGTGAAAAGCAGCTAAACCCCATTATAAAAATCAATTACTTTTAAAAACCCGTGAAACAAAGACAGTGAAAGAGAGAGAAATTCTTACAAAATTCGTTCAGGGGCTGTGATGCCACCTGGATTGACCTTATCTAGACCCACAGCTGATGGAGACATAAGGGTGGACACTCTTGGGGCTGAGAGGTTTGGTGAGGTTGGGTGAGCCAACGCAGACCCTTTAAAGTAATAGTGCGTGGTACCCATCCCATGGGTCCCAAATCTCCAGGTGCAAGGGCATCTTCCTACATCGAAAACATGCATGAGAAACCCAGAAGATGGTACACCGTGTGATCGGGAAAGGTTTCTAAAACGCACCTCATTTCTCATCTCCTTGTGCTCGGGTACGCCATTCCAGCAGCTTGACTAGCAATCTCCCTCCTTGAGGACTCAGAACCTTTCACCTCCTGTTCCGTACAGGTTGCAATTTGTCCTGAGGATGAACGGGAAGAGGGGCAACCAATGAGAGACTAGCTCTAGGTGTTGGGACAGGCACAGGTCACTCTATTTTCCCATCAGGAAGAAGAATTAACCACAGGCTCAGCCTGCCGCCCGGAACCAGAATAGGGCCTGAAGCAATCCTGCGCTTTTGCGGCCAGCTCCCAAGAAAGCGAGTTGGAAAATGGAGCTCAGGGGCACTGCAATTCACAAACCTGCAGAGTTATAAATGATAACTCTCGTCCACAAATATATTGAGGGAAGGCAACGAAGAGGATTTGAAAGCAAGGCAGAATTGCAGGAAACAGATTTCAGGAGGTAGATTCGAATCGCCTTGAAAGCACAGGAAAAGCGGCCAAACCTCGACAACAATGCCCTTGGCGAAAAAGGGCGTATGCGTTTTTTCCTGAATATATTCAGGAAAAAACGCATACGCCCTTTTTGGCCAACCAAGCAACCTGGAAAGGCAAATCAGCGCTACAAAGAAGCCTCGCTTCCCATCGGTCAAAAGGGCCATGCTGAATACAGTGTCAAAACCAGAAATGCAGGAAAGGCCATGGAGAAACGAGAGCCTTGCTACGCTGATGGGCGGGATGTAAATTGCCAACAGCTACTCTGGAGAAGTGTACGGTGTGTCCTGAAACATCTAAAAAACTCAGCTTAGAGAGCATAGGGCACTTCCACTCATGGGCGTATAAATTGGGAAAACTAAAAATCAGCAAGACACAGGCACCCCAAAGTTTAGGGCTGCTCTCTTGACAAGAACCTCCACTCCGTTACACCTTCAATATCCCAGGAAAGAGAAAAATGGATAAAGAAGTTGTGGTCCTTATGTACAATGGAATACCACTCAGACATGAAATCAACGTCATAAGGCTAGTAGCAGCATGATGAGTGGATTTAGGTACGACGATTCCAAGTGAAATAAGTCACACAGAAAGAGACACTTGTCATAAGATGTCACTTATAGAGGGAATGTAGAAACCGCTACACTTGAGCTGAATTACAAAACGGCACAGAGTCACACGTTTAGAAAACACACTATGGCTGTTTAACGGGAAAGGTGAGGTGGGGTGATGCATAAAACACGGGTGTCAAATTAGCTCAGATACCGTTCCATAAACCCAATATGTAATAGACAAGACCTACTCCTTGCTCAGTGAACTGGACCCAATACCCCCTATTCACCGCCCAAGAACATATCTGACTAGTAAGAATCTTAAAACCTATGTATTGATATCTCTCTGTAAGTGAGTCAAGTGGGTGTAAAGCGGCATAAACACAGCAGTGAAAAGCAGCTAAACCCCATTATAAAAATCAATTACTTTTAAAAACCCGTGAAACAAAGACAGTGAAAGAGAGAGAAATTGTTACAAAATTCGTTCAGGGGCTGTGATGCCACCTGGATTGACCATATCTAGACCCACAGCTGATGGAGACATAAGGGTGGACACTCTTGGGGCTGAGAGGTTTGGTGAGGTTCGGTGAGCAAACGCAGACCCTTTAAAGTAATACTGCGTGGTACCCATCCCATGGGCCCCAAATCTCCAGGTTCAAGGGCATCTTCCTACATCGAAAACATGCATGAGAAACCCAGAAGATGGTACACCATGTGATCGGGAAGGGTTTCTAAAACGCACCTCATTTCTCATCTCCTTGTGCTCGGGTTCGCCATTCCAGCCGCTTGAATAGCAATCTCCTTCCTTGGAGACTCAGCACCTTTCACCTCCTGTTCCGTACAGGTTGCAATTTGTCCTGAGAATGAACGGGAAGAGGGGGAACCAATGAGAGACTAGCTCTAGGTGTTGGGACAGGCACAGGTCACTCTATTTTCCCATCAGGAAGAAGAATTAACCACAGGCTCAGCCTGCCGCCCGGAACCAGAATAGGGCCTGAAGCAATCCTGCGCTTTTGCGGCCAGCTCCCAAGAAAGCGAGTTGGAAAATGGAGCTCAGGGGCACTGCAATTCACAAACCTGCAGAGTTATAAATGATAACTCTCGTCCACAAATATATTGAGGGAAGGCAACGAAGAGGATTTGAAAGCAAGGCAGAATTGTAGGAAACAGATTTCAGGAGGTAGATTCGAATCGCCTTGAAAGCACAGGAAAAGCGGCCAAACCTCGACAACCATGCCCTTGGCGAAAAAGGGCGTATGCGTTTTTTCCTGAATATATTCAGGAAAAACGCATACGCCCTTTTTGGCCAACCAAGCAACCTGGAAAGGCAAATCAGCGCTACAAAGAAGCCTCGCTTCCCATCGGTCAAAAGGGCCATGCTGAATACAGTGTCAAAACCAGAAATGCAGGACAGGCCATGGAGAAACGAGGGCTTTGCTACGCTGATGGGCGGGATGTAAATTGCCAACAGCCACTCTGGAGAAGTGTACGGTGTGTCCTGAAACATCTAAAAAACTCAGCTTAGAGAGCATAGGGCACTTCCACTCATGGGCGTATAAATTGAGAAAACTAAAAATCAGCAAGACACAGGCACCCCAAAGTTTAGGGCTGCTCTCTTGACAAGAACCTCCACTCCGTTACACCTTCAATATCCCAGGAAAGAGAAAAATGGATAAAGAAGTTGTGGTCCTTATGTACAATGGAATACCCCTCAGCCATGAAATCAACGTCATAAGGCTAGTAGCAGCATGATGAGTGGATTTAGGTACGACGACTCCAAGTGAAATAAGTCACACAGAAAAAGACACTTGTCATAAGATGTCACTTACAGAGGGAATGTAAAAACCGCTACACTTGAGCTGAATTACAAAACGGCACAGAGTCACACGTTTAGAAAACACACTATGGCTGTTTAACGGGAAAGGTGAGGTGGGGTGATGCATAAAACACGGGTGTCAAATTAGCTCAGATACCGTTCCATAAACCCAATATGTAATAGACAAGACCTACTCCTTGCTCAGTGAACTGGACCCAATACCCCCTATTCACCGCCCAAGAAAATAACTGACTAGTAAGAATCTTAAAACCTATGTATTGATATCTCTCTGTAAGTGAGTCAAGTGGGTGTAAAGCGGCATAAACACAGCAGTGAAAAGCAGCTAAACCCCATTATAAAAATCAATTACTTTTAAAAACCCGTGAAACAAAGACAGTGAAAGAGAGAGAAATTCTTACAAAATTCGTTCAGGGGCTGTGATGCCACCTGGATTGACCATATCTAGACCCACAGCTGATGGAGACATAAGGGTGGACACTCTTGGGGCTGAGAGGTTTGGTGAGGTTGGGTGAGCCAACGCAGACCCTTTAAAGTAATACTGCGTGGTACCCATCCCATGGGTCCCAAATCTCCAGGTGCAAGGGCATCTTCCTACATCGAAAACATGCATGAGAAACCCAGAAGATGGTACACCGTGTGATCGGGAAAGGTTTCTAAAACGCACCTCATTTCTCATCTCCTTGTGCTCGTGTACGCCATTCCAGCCGCTTGACTAGCAATCTCCATCCTTGAGGACTCAGAACCTTTCACCTCCTGTTCCGTACAGGTTGCAATTTGTCCTGAGGATGAACGGGAAGAGGGGGAACCAATGAGAGACTAGCTCTAGGTGTTGGGACAGGCACAGGTCACACTATTTTCCCATCAGGAAGAAGAATTAACCACAGGCTCAGCCTGCCGCCCGGAACCAGAATAGGGCCTGAAGCAATCCTGCGCTTTTGCGGCCAGCTCCCAAGAAAGCGAGTTGGAAAATGGAGCTCAGGGGCACTGCAATTCACAAACCTGCAGAGTTATAAATGATAACTCTCGTCCACAAATATATTGAGGGAAGGCAACGAAGAGGATTTGAAAGCAAGGCAGAATTGCAGGAAACAGATTTCAGGAGGTAGATTCGAATCGCCTTGAAAGCACAGGAAAAGCGGCCAAACCTCGACAACCATGCCCTTGGCCAAAAAGTGCGTATGCGTTTTTTCCTGAACATATTCAGGAAAAAACGCATACGCCCTTTTTGGCCAACCAAGCAACCTGGAAAGGCAAATCAGCGCTACAAAGAAGTCTCGCTTCCCATCGGTCAAAAGGGCCATGCTGAATAAAGTGTCAAAACCAGAAATGCAGGACAGGCCATGGAGAAACGGGAGCCTTGCTACGCTGATGGGCGGGATGTAAATTGCCAACAGCCACTCTGGAGAAGTGTACGGTGTGTCCTGAAACATCTAAAAAACTCAGCTTAGAGAGCATAGGGCACTTCCACTCATGGGCATATAAATTGGGAAAACTAAAAATCAGCAAGACACAGGCACCCCAAAGTTTAGGGCTGCTCTCTTGACAAGAACCTCCACTCCGTTACACCTTCAATATCCCAGGAAAGAGAAAAATGGATAAAGAAGTTGTGGTCCTTATGTAAAATGGAATACCACTCAGCCATGAAATCAACGTCATAAGGCTAGTAGCAGCATGATGAGTGGATTTAGGTACGACGACTCCAAGTGAAATAAGTCACACAGAAAAAGACACTTGTCATAAGATGTCACTTATAGAGGGAATGTAAAAACCGCTACACTTGAGCTGAATTACAAAACGGCACAGAGTCACACGTTTAGAAAACACACTATGGCTGTTTAACGGGAAAGGTGAGGTGGGGTGATGCATAAAACACGGGTGTCAAATTAGCTCAGATACCGTTCCATAAACCCAATATGTAATAGACAAGACCTACTCCTTGCTCAGTGAACTGGACCCAATACCCCCTATTCACCGCCCATGAACATAACTGACTAGTAAGAATCTTAAAACCTATGTATTGATATCTCTCTGTAAGTGAGTCAAGTGGGTGTAAAGCGGCATAAACACAGCAGTGAAAAGCAGCTAAACCCCATTATAAAAATCAATTACTTTTAAAAACCCGTGAAACAAAGACAGTGAAAGAGAGAGAAATTCTTACAAAATTCGTTCAGGGGCTGTGATGCCACCTGGATTGACCATATCTAGACCCACAGCTGATGGAGACATAAGGGTGGACACTCTTGGGGCTGAGAGGTTTGGTGAGGTTGGGTGAGCCAACGCAGACCCTTTAAAGTAATACTGCGTGGTACCCATCCCATGGGTCCCAAATCTCCAGGTGCAAGGGCATCTTCCTACATCGAAAACATGCATGAGAAACCCAGAAGATGGTACACCGTGTGATCGGGAAAGGTTTCTAAAACGCACCTCATTTCTCATCTCCTTGTGCTCGGGTACGCCATTCCAGCCGCTTGACTAGCAATCTCCCTCCTTGAGGACTCAGAACCTTTCACCTCCTGTTCCGTACAGGTTGCAATTTGTCCTGAGGATGAACGGGAAGAGGGGGAACCAATGAGTGACTAGCTCGAGGTGTTGGGACAGGCACAGGTCACACTATTTTCCCATCAGGAAGAAGAATTAACCACAGGCTCAGCCTGCCGCCCGGAACCAGAATAGGGCCTGAAGCAATCCTGCGCTTTTGCGGCCAGCTCCCAAGAAAGCGAGTTGGAAAATGGAGCTCAGGGGCACTGCAATTCACAAACCTGCAGAGTTATAAATGATAACTCTCGTCCACAAATATATTGAGGGAAGGCAACGAAGAGGATTTGAAAGCAAGGCAGAATTGCAGGAAACAGATTTCAGGAGGTAGATTCGAATCGCCTTGAAAGCACAGGAAAAGCGGCCAAACCTCGACAACCATGCCCTTGGCCAAAAAGGGCGTATGCGTTTTTTCCTGAACATATTCAGGAAAAACGCATACGCCCTTTTTGGCCAACCAAGCAACCTGGAAAGGCAAATCAGCGCTACAAAGAAGTCTCGCTTCCCATCGGTCAAAAGGGCCATGCTGAATAAAGTGTCAAAACCAGAAATGCAGGACAGGCCATGGAGAAACGGGAGCCTTGCTACGCTGATGGGCGGGATGTAAATTGCCAACAGCCACTCTGGAGAAGTGTACGGTGTGTCCTGAAACATCTAAAAAACTCAGCTTAGAGAGCATAGGGCACTTCCACTCATGGGCATATAAATTGGGAAAACTAAAAATCAGCAAGACACAGGCACCCCAAAGTTTAGGGCTGCTCTCTTGACAAGAACCTCCACTCCGTTACACCTTCAATATCCCAGGAAAGAGAAAAATGGATAAAGAAGTTGTGGTCCTTATGTACAATGGAATACCACTCAGCCATGAAATCAACGTCATAAGGCTAGTAGCAGCATGATGAGTGGATTTAGGTACGACGACTCCAAGTGAAATAAGTCACACAGAAAAAGACACTTGTCATAAGATGTCACTTATAGAGGGAATGTAAAAACCGCTACACTTGAGCTGAATTACAAAACGGCACAGAGTCACACGTTTAGAAAACACACTATGGCTGTTTAACGGGAAAGGTGAGGTGGGGTGATGCATAAAACACGGGTGTCAAATTAGCTCAGATACCGTTCCATAAACCCAATATGTAATAGACAAGACCTACTCCTTGCTCAGTGAACTGGACTCAATAACCCCTATTCACCGCCCAAGAAAATAACTGACTAGTAAGAATCTTAAAACCTATGTATTGATATCTCTCTGTAAGTGAGTCAAGTGGGTGTAAAGCGGCATAAACACAGCAGTGAAAAGCAGCTAAACCCCATTATAAAAATCAATTACTTTTAAAAACCCGTGAAACAAAGACAGTGAAAGAGAGAGAAATTCTTACAAAATTCTTTCAGGGGCTGTGATGCCACCTGGATTCACCATATCTAGACCCACAGCTGATGGAGACATAAGGGTGGACACTCTTGGGGCTGAGAGGTTTGGTGAGGTTGGGTGAGCCAACGCAGACCCTTTAAAGTAATACTGTGTGGTACCCATCCCATGGGTCCCAAATCTCCAGGTGCAAGGGCATCTTCCTACATCGAAAACATGCATGAGAAACCCAGAAGATGGTACACCGTGTGATCGGGAAAGGTTTCTAAAACGCACCTCATTTCTCATCTCCTTGTGCTCGGGTACGCCATTCCAGCCGCTTGACTAGCAATCTCCCTCCTTGGAGACTCAGCACCTTTCACCTCCTGTTCCGTACAGGTTGCAATTTGTCCTGAGGATGAACGGGAAGTGGGGGAACCAATGAGAGACTAGCTCTAGGTTTTGGGACAGGCACAGGTCACTCTATTTTCCCATCAGGAAGAAGAATTTACCACAGGCTCAGCCTGCCGCCCGGAACCAGAATAGGGCCTGAAGCAATCCTGCGCTTTTGCGGCCAGCTCCCAAGAAAGCGAGTTGGAAAATGGAGCTCAGGGGCACTGCAATTCACAAACCTGCAGAGTTATAAATGATAACTCTCGTCCACAAATATATTGAGGGAAGGCAACGAAGAGGATTTGAAAGCAAGGCAGAATTGCAGGAAACAGATTTCAGGAGGTAGATTCGAATCGCCTTGAAAGCACAGGAAAAGCGGCAAAACCTCGACAACGATGCCCTTGGCGAAAAAGGGCGTATGCGTTTTTTCCTGAATATATTCAGGAAAAAACGCATACGCCATTATTGGCCAACCAAGCAACCTGGAAAGGCAAATCAGCGCTACAAAGAAGCCTCGCTTCCCATCGGTCAAAAGGGCCATGCTGAATACAGTGTCAAAACCAGAAATGCAGGACAGGCCATGGAGAAACGAGAGCCTTGCTACGCTGATGGGCGGGATGTAAATTGCCAACAGCCACTCTGGAGAAGTGTACGGTGTGTCCTGAAACATCTAAAAAACTCAGCTTAGAGAGCATAGGGCACTTCCACTCATGGGCGTATAAATTGGGAAAACTAAAAATCAGCAAGACACAGGCACCCCAAAGTTTAGGGCTGCTCTCTTGAGAAGAACCTCCACTCCGTTACACCTTCAATATCCCAGGAAAGAGAAAAATGGATAAAGAATTTGTGGTCCTTATGTACAATGGAATACCACTCAGCCATGAAATCAACGTCATAAGGCTAGTAGCAGCATGATGAGTGGATTTAGGTACGACGACTCCAAGTGAAATAAGTCACACAGAAAAAGACACTTGTCATAAGATGTCACTTATAGAGGGAATGTAAAAACCGCTACACTTGAGCTGAATTACAAAACGGCACAGAGTCACACGTTTAGAAATCACACTATGGCTGTTTAACGGGAAAGGTGAGGTGGGGTGATGCATAAAACACGGGTGTCAAATTAGCTCAGATACCGTTCCATAAACCCAATATGTAATAGACAAGACCTACTCCTTGCTCAGTGAACTGGACTCAATACCCCCTATTCACCGCCCAAGAAAATAACTGACTAGTAAGAATCTTAAAACCTATGTATTGATATCTCTCTGTAAGTGAGTCAAGTGGGTGTAAAGCGGCATAAACACAGCAGTGAAAAGCAGCTAAACCCCATTATAAAAATCAATTACTTTTAAAAACCCGTGAAACAAAGACAGTGAAAGAGAGAGAAATTCTTACAAAATTCGTTCAGGGGCTGTGATGCCACCTGGATTGACCATATCTAGACCCACAGCTGATGGAGACATAAGGGTGGACACTCTTGGGGCTGAGAGGTTTGGTGAGGTTGGGTGAGCCAACGCAGACCCTTTAAAGTAATACTGCGTGGTACCCATCCCATGGGCCCCAAATCTCCAGGTTCAAGGGCATCTTCCTACATCGAAAACATGCATGAGAAACCCAGAAGATGGTACACCGTGTGATCGGGAAGGGTTTCTAAAACGCACCTCATTTCTCATCTCCTTGTGCTCGGGTTCGCCATTCCAGCCGCTTGACTAGCAATCTCCTTCCTTGGAGACTCAGCACCTTTCACCTCCTGTTCCGTACAGGTTGCAATTTGTCCTGAGGATGAACGGGAAGAGGGGGAACCAATGAGAGACTAGCTCTAGGTGTTGGGACAGGCACAGGTCACTCTATTTTCCCATCAGGAAGAAGAATTATCCACAGGCTCAGCCTGCCGCCCGGAACCAGAATAGGGCCTGAAGCAATCCTGCGCTTTTGCGGCCAGCTCCCAAGAAAGCGAGTTGGAAAATGGAGCTCAGGGGCACTGCAATTCACAAACCTGCAGAGTTATAAATGATAACTCTCGTCCACAAATATATTGAGGGAAGGCAACGAAGAGGATTTGAAAGCAAGGCAGAATTGCAGGAAACAGATTTCAGGAGGTAGATTCGAATCGCCTTGAAAGCACAGGAAAAGCGGCCAAACCTCGACAACCATGCCCTTGGCCAGAAAGTGCGTATGCGTTTTTTCCTGAACATATTCAGGAAAAACGCATACGCCCTTTTTGGCCAACCAAGCAACCTGGAAAGGCAAATCAGCGCTACAAAGAAGTTTCGCTTCCCATCGGTCAAAAGGGCCATGCTGAATAAAGTGTCAAAACCAGAAATGCAGGACAGGCCATGGAGAAACGGGAGCCTTGCTACGCTGATGGGCGGGATGTAAATTGCCAACAGCCACTCTGGAGAAGTGTACGGTGTGTCCTGAAACATCTAAAAAACTCAGCTTAGAGAGCATAGGGCACTTCCACTCATGGGCATATAAATTGGGAAAACTAAAAATCAGCAAGACACAGGCACCCCAAAGTTTAGGGCTGCTCTCTTGACAAGAACCTCCACTCCGTTACACCTTCAATATCCCAGGAAAGAGAAAAATGGATAAAGAAGTTGTGGTCCTTATGTACAATGGAATACCACTCAGCCATGAAATCAACGTCATAAGGCTAGTAGCAGCATGATGAGTGGATTTAGGTACGACGACTCCAAGTGAAATAAGTCACACAGAAAAAGACACTTGTCATAAGATGTCACTTATAGAGGGAATGTAAAAACCGCTACACTTGAGCTGAATTACCAAACGGCACAGAGTCACACGTTTAGAAAACACACTATGGCTGTTTAACGGGAAAGGTGAGGTGGGGTGATGCATAAAACACGGGTGTCAAATTAGCTCAGATACCGTTCCATAAACCCAATATGTAATAGACAAGACCTACTCCTTGCTCAGTGAACTGGACCCAATACCCCCTATTCACCGCCCAAGAAAATAACTGACTAGTAAGAATCTTAAAACCTATGTATTGATATCTCTCTGTAAGTGAGTCAAGTGGGTGTAAAGCGGCATAAACACAGCAGTGAAAAGCAGCTAAACCCCATTATAAAAATCAATTACTTTTAAAAACCCGTGAAACAAAGACAGTGAAAGAGAGAGAAGTTCTTACAAAATTCGTTCAGGGGCTGTGATGCCACCTGGATTGACCATATCTAGACCCACAGCTGATGGAGACATAAGGGTGGACACTCTTGGGGCTGAGAGGTTTGGTGAGGTTGGGTGAGCCAACGCAGACCCTTTAAAGTAATACTGCGTGGTACCCATCCCATGGGTCCCAAATCTCCAGGTGCAAGGGCATCTTCCTACATCGAAAACATGCATGAGAAACCCAGAAGATGGTACACCGTGTGATCGGGAAAGGTTTCTAAAACGCACCTCATTTCTCATCTCCTTGTGCTCGGGTACGCCATTCCAGCCGCTTGACTAGCAATCTCCCTCCTTGGAGACTCAGCACCTTTCACCTCCTGTTCCGTACAGGTTGCAATTTGTCCTGAGGATGAACGGGAAGAGGGGGAACCAATGAGAGACTAGCTCTAGGTGTTGGGACAGGCAGAGGTCACTCTATTTTCCCATCAGGAAGAAGAATTAACCACAGGCTCAGCCTGCCGCCCGGAACAAGAATAGGGCCTGAAGCAATCCTGCGCTTTTGCGGCCAGCTCCCAAGAAAGCGAGTTGGAAAATGGAGCTCAGGGGCACTGCAATTCACAAACCTGCAGAGTTATAAATGATAACTCTCGTCCACAAATATATTGAGGGAAGGCAACGAAGAGGATTTGAAAGCAAGGCAGAATTGCAGGAAACAGATTTCAGGAGGTAGATTCGAATCGCCATGAAAGCACAGGAAAAGCGGCCAAACCTCGACAACCATGCCCTTGGCGAAAAAGGGCGTATGCGTTTTTTCCTGAATATATTCAGGAAAAAACGCATACGCCCTTTTTGGCCAACCAAGCAACCTGGAAAGGCAAATCAGCGCTACAAAGAAGCCTCGCTTCCCATCGGTCAAAAGGGCCATGCAGAATACAGTGTCAAAACCAGAAATGCAGGACAGTCCATGGAGAAACGAGAGCCTTGCTACGCTGATGGGCGGGATGTAAATTGCCAACAGCCACTCTGGAGAAGTGTACGGTGTGTCCTGAAACATCTAAAAAACTCAGCTTAAAGAGCATAGGGCACTTCCACTCATGGGCGTATAAATTGGGAAAACTAAAAATCAGCAAGACACAGGCACCCCAAAGTTTAGGGCTGCTCTCTTGACAAGAACCTCCACTCCGTTACACCTTCAATATCCCAGGAAAGAGAAAAATGGATAAAGAAGTTGCGGTCCTTATGTACAATGGAATACCACTCAGCCATGAAATCAACGTCATAAGGCTAGTAGCAGCATGATGAGTGGATTTAGGTAGGACGACACCAAGTGAAATAAGTCACACAGAAAAAGACACTTGTCATAAGATGTCACTTATAGAGGGAATGTAAAAACCGCTACACTTGAGCTGAATTACAAAACGGCACAGAGTCACACGTTTAGAAATCACACTATGGCTGTTTAACGGGAAAGGTGAGGTGGGGTGATGCATAAAACACGGGTGTCAAATTAGCTCAGATACCGTTCCATAAACCCAATATGTAATAGACAAGACCTACTCCTTGCTCAGTGAACTGGACCCAATACCCCCTATTCACCGCCCAAGAAAATAACTGACTAGTAAGAATCTTAAAACCTATGTATTGATATCTCTCTGTAAGTGAGTCAAGTGGGTGTAAAGCGGCATAAACACAGCAGTGAAAAGCAGCTAAACCCCATTATAAAAATCAATTACTTTTAAAAACCCGTGAAACAAAGACAGTGAAAGAGAGAGAAATTCTTACAAAATTCGTTCAGGGGCTGTGATGCCACCTGGATTGACCATATCTAGACCCACAGCTGATGGAGACATAAGGGTGGACACTCTTGGGGCTGAGAGGTTTGGTGAGGTTGGGTGAGCCAATGCAGACCCTTTAAAGTAATACTGCGTGGTACCCATCCCATGGGTCCCAAATCTCCAGGTGCAAGGGCATCTTCCTACATCGAAAACATGCATGAGCAACCCAGAAGATGGTACACCGTGTGATCGGGAAAGGTTTCTAAAACGCACCTCATTTCTCATCTCCTTGTGCTCGGGTACGCCATTCCAGCCGCTTGACTAGCAATCTCCCTCCTTGGAGACTCAGCACCTTTCACCTCCTGTTCCGTACAGGTTGCAATTTGTCCTGAGGATGAACGGGAAGAGGGGGAACCAATGAGAGACTAGCTCTAGGTGTTGGGACAGGCACAGGTCACTCTATTTTCCCATCAGGAAGAAGAATTAACCACAGGCTCAGCCTGCCGCCCGGAACCAGAATAGGGCCTGAAGCAATCCTGCGCTTTTGCGGCCAGCTCCCAAGAAAGCGAGTTGGAAAATGGAGCTCAGGGGCACTGCAATTCACAAACCTGCAGAGTTATAAATGATAACTCTCGTCCACAAATATATTGAGGGAAGGCAACGAAGAGGATTTGAAAGCAAGGCAGAATTGCAGGAAACAGATTTCAGGAGGTAGATTCGAATCGCCTTGAAAGCACAGGAAAAGCGGCCAAACCTCGACAACGATGCCCTTGGCGAAAAAGGGCGTATGCGTTTTTTCCTGAATATATTCAGGAAAAAACGCATACGCCCTTTTTGGCCAACCAAGCAACCTGGAAAGGCAAATCAGCGCTACAAAGAAGCCTCGCTTCCCATCGGTCAAAAGGGCCATGCTGAATACAGTGTCAAAACCAGAAATGCAGGACAGGCCATGGAGAAACGAGAGCCTTGCTACGCTGATGGGCGGGATGTAAATTGCCAACAGCTACTCTGGAGAAGTGTACGGTGTGTCCTGAAACATCTAAAAAACTCAGCTTAGAGAGCATAGGGCACTTCCACTCATGGGCGTATAAATTGGGAAAACTAAAAATCAGCAAGACACAGGCACCCCAAAGTTTAGGGCTGCTCTCTTGACAAGAACCTCCACTCCGTTACACCTTCAATATCCCAGGAAAGAGAAAAATGGATAAAGAAGTTGTGGTCCTTATGTACAATGGAATACCACTCAGCCATGAAATCAACGTCATAAGGCTAGTAGCAGCATGATGAGTGGATTTAGGTACGACGATTCCAAGTGAAATAAGTCACACAGAAAGAGACACTTGTCATAAGATGTCACTTATAGAGGGAATGTAGAAACCGCTACACTTGAGCTGAATTACAAAACGGCACAGAGTCACACGTTTAGAAAACACACTATGGCTGTTTAACGGGAAAGGTGAGGTGGGGTGATGCATAAAACACGGGTGTCAAATTAGCTCAGATACCGTTCCATAAACCCAATATGTAATAGACAAGACCTACTCCTTGCTCAGTGAACTGGACCCAATACCCCCTATTCACCGCCCAAGAACATATCTGACTAGTAAGAATCTTAAAACCTATGTATTGATATCTCTCTGTAAGTGAGTCAAGTGGGTGTAAAGCGGCATAAACACAGCAGTGAAAAGCAGCTAAACCCCATTATAAAAATCAATTACTTTTAAAAACCCGTGAAACAAAGACAGTGAAAGAGAGAGAAATTCTTACAAAATTCGTTCAGGGGCTGTGATGCCACCTGGATTGACCTTATCTAGACCCACAGCTGATGGAGACATAAGGGTGGACACTCTTGGGGCTGAGAGGTTTGGTGAGGTTGGGTGAGCCAACGCAGACCCTTTAAAGTAATACTGCGTGGTACCCATCCCATGGGTCCCAAATCTCCAGGTGCAAGGGCATCTTCCTACATCGAAAACATGCATGAGAAACCCAGAAGATGGTACACCGTGTGATCGGGAAAGGTTTCTAAAACGCACCTCATTTCTCATCTCCTTGTGCTCGGGTACGCCATTCCAGCCGCTTGACTAGCAATCTCCCTCCTTGAGGACTCAGAACCTTTCACCTCCTGTTCCGTACAGGTTGCAATTTGTCCTGAGGATGAACGGGAAGAGGGGCAACCAATGAGAGACTAGCTCTAGGTGTTGGGACAGGCACAGGTCACTCTATTTTCCCATCAGGAAGAAGAATTAACCACAGGCTCAGCCTGCCGCCCGGAACCAGAATAGGGCCTGAAGCAATCCTGCGCTTTTGCGGCCAGCTCCCAAGAAAGCGAGTTGGAAAATGGAGCTCAGGGGCACTGCAATTCACAAACCTGCAGAGTTATAAATGATAACTCTCGTCCACAAATATATTGAGGGAAGGCAACGAAGAGGATTTGAAAGCAAGGCAGAATTGCAGGAAACAGATTTCAGGAGGTAGATTCGAATCGCCTTGAAAGCACAGGAAAAGCGGCCAAACCTCGACAACGATGCCCTTGGCGAAAAAGGGCGTATGCGTTTTTTCCTGAATATATTCAGGAAAAAACGCATACGCCCTTTTTGGCCAACCAAGCAACCTGGAAAGGCAAATCAGCGCTACAAAGAAGCCTCGCTTCCCATCGGTCAAAAGGGCCATGCTGAATACAGTGTCAAAACCAGAAATGCAGGACAGGCCATGGATAAACGAGAGCCTTGCTACGCTGATGGGCGGGATGTAAATTGCCAACAGCTACTCTGGAGAAGTGTACGGTGTGTCCTGAAACATCTAAAAAACTCAGCTTAGAGAGCATAGGGCACTTCCACTCATGGGAGTATAAATTGGGAAAACTAAAAATCAGCAAGACACAGGCACCCCAAAGTTTAGGGCTGCTCTCTTGACAAGAACCTCCACTCCGTTACACCTTCAATATCCCAGGAAAGAGAAAAATGGATAAAGAAGTTGTGGTCCTTATGTACAATGGAATACCACTCAGCCATGAAATCAACGTCATAAGGCTAGTAGCAGCATGATGAGTGGATTTAGGTACGACGACTCCAAGTGAAATAAGTCACACAGAAAAAGACACTTGTCATAAGATGTCACTTATAGAGGGAATGTAAAAACCGCTACACTTGAGCTGAATTACAAAACGGCACAGAGTCACACGTTTAGAAAACACACTATGGCTGTTTAACGGGAAAGGTGAGGTGGGGTGATGCATAAAACACGGGTGTCAAATTAGCTCAGATACCGTTCCATAAACCCAATATGTAATAGACAAGACCTACTCCTTGCTCAGTGAACTGGACCCAATACCCCCTACTCACCGCCCAAGAAAATAACTGACTAGTAAGAATCTTAAAACCTATGTATTGATATCTCTCTGTAAGTGAGTCAAGTGGGTGTAAAGCGGCATAAACACAGCAGTGAAAAGCAGCTAAAACCCATTATAAAAATCAATTACTTTTAAAAACCCGTGAAACAAAGACAGTGAAAGAGAGAGAAATTCTTACAAAATTCGTTCAGGGGCTGTGATGCCACCTGGATTGACCTTATCTAGACCCACAGCTGATGGAGACATAAGGGTGGACACTCTTGGGGCTGAGAGGTTTGGTGAGGTTGGGTGAGCCAACGCAGACCCTTTAAAGTAATACTGCGTGGTACCCATCCCATGGGTCCCAAATCTCCAGGTGCAAGGGCATCTTCCTACATCGAAAACATGCATGAGAAACCCAGAAGATGGTACACCGTGTGATCGGGAAAGGTTTCTAAAACGCACCTCATTTATCATCTCCTTTTGCTCGGGTTCGCCATTCCAGCCGCTTGACTAGCAATCTCCCTCCTTGGAGACTCAGCACCTTTCACCTCCTGTTCCGTACAGGTTGCAATTTGTCCTGAGGATGAACGGGAAGAGGGGGAACCAATGAGAGACTAGCTCTAGGTGTTGGGACAGGCACAGGTCACACTATTTTCCCATCAGGAAGAAGAATTAACCACAGGCTCAGCCTGCCGCCCGGAACCAGAATAGGGCCTGAAGCAATCCTGCGCTTTTGCGGCCAGCTCCCAAGAAAGCGAGTTGGAAAATGGAGCTCAGGGGCACTGCAATTCACAAACCTGCAGAGTTATAAATGATAACTCTCGTCCACAAATATATTGAGGGAAGGCAACGAAGAGGATTTGAAAGCAAGGCAGAATTGCAGGAAACAGATTTCAGGAGGTAGATTCGAATCGCCTTGAAAGCACAGGAAAAGCGGCCAAACCTCGACAACCATGCCCTTGGCCAAAAAGGGCGTATGCGTTTTTTCCTGAACATATTCAGGAAAAACGCATACGCCCTTTTTGGCCAACCAAGCAACCTGGAAAGGCAAATCAGCGCTACAAAGAAGTCTCGCTTCCCATCGTTCAAAAGGGCCATGCTGAATAAAGTGTCAAAACCAGAAATGCAGGACAGGCCATGGAGAAACGGGAGCCTTGCTACGCTGATGGGCGGGATGTAAATTGCCAACAGCCACTCTGGAGAAGTGTACGGTGTGTCCTGAAACATCTAAAAAACTCAGCTTAGAGAGCATAGGGCACTTCCACTCATGGGCATATAAATTGGGAAAACTAAAAATCAGCAACACACAGGCACCCCAAAGTTTAGGGCTGCTCTCTTGACAAGAACCTCCACTCCGTTACACCTTCAATATCCCAGGAAAGAGAAAAATGGATAAAGAAGTTGTGGTCCTTATGTACAATGGAATACCACTCAGCCATGAAATCAACGTCATAAGGCTAGTAGCAGCATGATGAGTGGATTTAGGTACGACGACTCCAAGTGAAATAAGTCACACAGAAAAAGACACTTGTCATAAGATGTCACTTACAGAGGGAATGTAAAAACCGCTACACTTGAGCTGAATTACAAAACGGCACAGAGTCACACGTTTAGAAAACACACTATGGCTGTTTAACGGGAAAGGTGAGGTGGGGTGATGCATAAAACTCGGGTGTCAAATTAGCTCAGATACCGTTCCATAAACCCAATATGTAATAGACAAGACCTACTCCTTGCTCAGTGAACTGGACCCAATACCCCCTATTCACCGCCCAAGAAAATAACTGACTAGTAAGAATCTTAAAACCTATGTATTGATATCTCTCTGTAAGTGAGTCAAGTGGGTGTAAAGCGGCATAAACACAGCAGTGAAAAGCAGCTAAACCCCATTATAAAAATCAATTACTTTTAAAAACCCGTGAAACAAAGACAGTGAAAGAGAGAGAAATTCTTACAAAATTCGTTCAGGGGCTGTGATGCCACCTGGATTGACCATATCTAGACCCACAGCTGATGGAGACATAAGGGTGGACACTCTTGGGGCTGAGAGGTTTGGTGAGGTTGGGTGAGCCAACGCAGACCCTTTAAAGTAATACTGCGTGGTACCCATCCCATGGGCCCCAAATCTCCAGGTTCAAGGGCATCTTCCTACATCGAAAACATGCATGAGAAACCCAGAAGATGGTACACCGTGTGATCGGGAAGGGTTTCTAAAACGCACCTCATTTCTCATCTCCTTGTGCTCGGGTTCGCCATTCCAGCCGCTTGACTAGCAATCTCCTTCCTTGGAGACTCAGCACCTTTCACCTCCTGTTCCGTACAGGTTGCAATTTGTCCTGAGAATGAACGGGAAGAGGGGGAACCAATGAGAGACTAGCTCTAGGTGTTGGGACAGGCACAGGTCACTCTATTTTCCCATCAGGAAGAAGAATTAACCACAGGCTCAGCCTGCCGCCCGGAACCAGAATAGGGCCTGAAGCAATCCTGCGCTTTTGCGGCCAGCTCCCAAGAAAGCGAGTTGGAAAATGGAGCTCAGGGGCACTGCAATTCACAAACCTGCAGAGTTATAAATGATAACTCTCGTCCACAAATATATTGAGGGAAGGCAACGAAGAGGATTTGAAAGCAAGGCAGAATTGTAGGAAACAGATTTCAGGAGGTAGATTCGAATCGCCTTAAAAGCACAGGAAAAGAGGCCAAACCTCGACAACCATGCCCTTGGCGAAAAAGGGCGTATGCGTTTTTTCCTGAACATATTCAGGAAAAACGCATACGCCCTTTTTGGCCAACCAAGCAACCTGGAAAGGCAAATCAGCGCTACAAAGAAGCCTCGCTTCCCATCGGTCAAAAGGGCCATGCTGAATACAGTGTGAAAACCAGAAATGCAGGACAGGCCATGGAGAAACGAGGGCCTTGCTACGCTGATGGGCGGGATGTAAATTGCCAACAGCCACTCTGGAGAAGTGTACGGTGTGTCCTGAAACATCTAAAAAACTCAGCTTAGAGAGCATAGGGCACTTCCACTCATGGGCGTATAAATTGGGAAAACTAAAAATCAGCAAGACACAGGCACCCCAAAGTTTAGGGCTGCTCTCTTGACAAGAACCTCCACTCCGTTACACCTTCAATATCCCAGGAAAGAGAAAAATGGATAAAGAAGTTGTGGTCCTTATGTACAATGGAATACCACTCAGCCATGAAATCAACGTCATAAGGCTAGTAGCAGCATGATGAGTGGATTTAGGTACGACGACTCCAAGTGAAATAAGTCACACAGAAAAAGACACTTGTCATAAGATGTCACTTATAGAGGGAATGTAAAAACCGCTACACTTGAGCTGAATTACAAAACGGCACAGAGTCACACGTTTAGAAAACACACTATGGCTGTTTAACGGGAAAGGTGAGGTGGGGTGATGCATAAAACACGGGTGTCAAATTAGCTCAGATACCGTTCCATAAACCCAATATGTAATAGAGAAGACCTACTCCTTGCTCAGTGAACTGGACCCAATACCCCCTATTCACCGCCCAAGAAAATAACTGACTAGTAAGAATCTTAAAACCTATGTATTGATATCTCTCTGTAAGTGAGTCAAGTGGGTGTAAAGCGGCATAAACACAGCAGTGAAAAGCAGCTAAACCCCATTATAAAAATCAATTACTTTTAAAAACCCGTGAAACAAAGACAGTGAAAGAGAGAGAAATTCTTACAAAATTCGTTCAGGGGCTGTGATGCCACCTGGATTGACCATATCTAGACCCACAGCTGATGGAGACATAAGGGTGGACACTCTTGGGGCTGAGAGGTTTGGTGAGGTTGGGTGAGCCAACGCAGACCCTTTAAAGTAATACTGCGTGGTACCCATCCCATGGGCCCCAAATCTCCAGGTTCAAGGGCATCTTCCTACATCGAAAACATGCATGAGAAACCCAGAAGATGGTACACCGTGTGATCGGGAAGGGTTTCTAAAACGCACCTCATTTCTCATCTCCTTGTGCTCGGGTTCGCCATTCCAGCCGCTTGACTAGCAATCTCCTTCCTTGGAGACTCAGCACCTTTCACCTCCTGTTCCGTACAGGTTGCAATTTGTCCTGAGGATGAACGGGAAGAGGGGGAACCAATGAGAGACTAGCTCTAGGTGTTGGGACAGGCACAGGTCACTCTATTTTCCCATCAGGAAGAAGAATTAACCACAGGCTCAGCCTGCCGCCCGGAACCAGAATAGGGCCTGAATCAATCCTGCGCTTTTGCGGCCAGCTCCCAAGAAAGCGAGTTGGAAAATGGAGCTCAGGGGCACTGCAATTCACAAACCTGCAGAGTTATAAATGATAACTCTCGTCCACAAATATATTGAGGGAAGGCAACGAAGAGGATTTGAAAGCAAGGCAGAATTGCAGGAAACAGATTTCAGGAGGTAGATTCGAATCGCCTTGAAAGCACAGGAAAAGCGGCCAAACCTCGACAACCATGCCCTTGGCCAGAAAGTGCGTATGCGTTTTTTCCTGAACATATTCAGGAAAAACGCATACGCCCTTTTTGGCCAACCAAGCAACCTGGAAAGGCAAATCAGCGCTACAAAGAAGTCTCGCTTCCCATCGGTCAAAAGGGCCATGCTGAATAAAGTGTCAAAACCAGAAATGCAGGACAGGCCATGGAGAAACGGGAGCCTTGCTACGCTGATGGGCGGGATGTAAATTGCCAACAGCCACTCTGGAGAAGTGTACGGTGTGTCCTGAAACATCTAAAAAACTCAGCTTAGAGAGCATAGGGCACTTCCACTCATGGGCATATAAATTGGGAAAACTAAAAATCAGCAAGACACAGGCACCCCAAAGTTTAGGGCTGCTCTCTTGACAAGAACCTCCACTCCGTTACACCTTCAATATCCCAGGAAAGAGAAAAATGGATAAAGAAGTTGTGGTCCTTATGTACAATGGAATACCACTCAGCCATGAAATCAACGTCATAAGGCTAGTAGCAGCATGATGAGTGGATTTAGGTACGACGACTCCAAGTGAAATAAGTCACACAGAAAAAGACACTTGTCATAAGATGTCACTTATAGAGGGAATGTAAAAACCGCTACACTTGAGCTGAATTACCAAACGGCACAGAGTCACACGTTTAGAAAACACACTATGGCTGTTTAACGGGAAAGGTGAGGTGGGGTGATGCATAAAACACGGGTGTCAAATTAGCTCAGATACCGTTCCATAAACCCAATATGTAATAGACAAGACCTACTCCTTGCTCAGTGAACTGGACCCAATACCCCCTATTCACCGCCCAAGAAAATAACTGACTAGTAAGAATCTTAAAACCTATGTATTGATATCTCTCTGTAAGTGAGTCAAGTGGGTGTAAAGCGGCATAAACACAGCAGTGAAAAGCAGCTAAACCCCATTATAAAAATCAATTACTTTTAAAAACCCGTGAAACAAAGACAGTGAAAGAGAGAGAAGTTCTTACAAAATTCGTTCAGGGGCTGTGATGCCACCTGGATTGACCATATCTAGACCCACAGCTGATGGAGACATAAGGGTGGACACTCTTGGGGCTGAGAGGTTTGGTGAGGTTGGGTGAGCCAACGCAGACCCTTTAAAGTAATACTGCGTGGTACCCATCCCATGGGTCCCAAATCTCCAGGTGCAAGGGCATCTTCCTACATCGAAAACATGCATGAGAAACCCAGAAGATGGTACACCGTGTGATCGGGAAAGGTTTCTAAAACGCACCTCATTTCTCATCTCCTTGTGCTCGGGTACGCCATTCCAGCCGCTTGACTAGCAATCTCCCTCCTTGGAGACTCAGCACCTTTCACCTCCTGTTCCGTACAGGTTGCAATTTGTCCTGAGGATGAACGGGAAGAGGGGGAACCAATGAGAGACTAGCTCTAGGTGTTGGGACAGGCACAGGTCACTCTATTTTCCCATCAGGAAGAAGAATTAACCACAGGCTCAGCCTGCCGCCCGGAACCAGAATAGGGCCTGAAGCAATCCTGCGCTTTTGCGGCCAGCTCCCAAGAAAGCGAGTTGGAAAATGGAGCTCAGGGGCACTGCAATTCACAAACCTGCAGAGTTATAAATGATAACTCTCGTCCACAAATATATTGAGGGAAGGCAACGAAGAGGATTTGAAAACAAGGCAGAATTGCAGGAAAAAGATTTCAGGAGGTAGATTCGAATCGCCATGAAAGCACAGGAAAAGCGGCCAAACCTCGACAACCATGCCCTTGGCCAAAAAGGGCGTATGCGTTTTTTCCTGAATATATTCAGGAAAAAACGCATACGCCCTTTTTGGCCAACCAAGCAACCTGGAAAGGCAAATCAGCGCTACAAAGAAGCCTCGCTTCCCATCGGTCAAAAGGGCCATGCTGAATACAGTGTCAAAACCAGAAATGCAGGACAGGCCATGGAGAAACGAGAGCCTTGCTACGCTGATGGGCGGGATGTAAATTGCCAACAGCCACTCTGGAGAAGTGTACGGTGTGTCCTGAAACATCTAAAAAACTCAGCTTAAAGAGCATAGGGCACTTCCACTCATGGGCGTATAAATTGGGAAAACTAAAAATCAGCAAGACACAGGCACCCCAAAGTTTAGGGCTGCTCTCTTGACAAGAACCTCCACTCCGTTACACCTTCAATATCCCAGGAAAGAGAAAAATGGATAAAGAAGTTGCGGTCCTTATGTACAATGGAATACCACTCAGCCATGAAATCAACGTCATAAGGCTAGTAGCAGCATGATGAGTGGATTTAGGTACGACGACTCCAAGTGAAATAAGTCACACAGAAAAAGACACTTGTCATAAGATGTCACTTATAGAGGGAATGTAAAAACCGCTACACTTGAGCTGAATTACAAAACGGCACAGAGTCACACGTTTAGAAATCACACTATGGCTGTTTAACGGGAAAGGTGAGGTGGGGTGATGCATAAAACACGGGTGTCAAATTAGCTCAGATACCGTTCCATAAACCCAATATGTAATAGACAAGACCTACTCCTTGCTCAGTGAACTGGACCCAATACCCCCTATTCACCGCCCAAGAAAATAACTGACTAGTAAGAATCTTAAAACCTATGTATTGATATCTCTCTGTAAGTGAGTCAAGTGGGTGTAAAGCGGCATAAACACAGCAGTGAAAAGCAGCTAAACCCCATTATAAAAATCAATTACTTTTAAAAACCCGTGAAACAAAGACAGTGAAAGAGAGAGAAATTCTTACAAAATTCGTTCAGGGGCTGTGATGCCACCTGGATTGACCATATCTAGACCCACAGCTGATGGAGACATAAGGGTGGACACTCTTGGGGCTGAGAGGTTTGGTGAGGTTGGGTGAGCCAACGCAGACCCTTTAAAGTAATACTGCGTGGTACCCATCCCATGGGTCCCAAATCTCCAGGTGCAAGGGCATCTTCCTACATCGAAAACATTCATGAGAAACCCAGAAGATGGTACACCGTGTGATCGGGAAAGGTTTCTAAAACGCACCTCATTTCTCATCTCCTTGTGCTCGGGTACGCCATTCCAGCCGCTTGACTAGCAATCTCCCTCCTTGGAGACTCAGCACCTTTCACCTCCTGTTCCGTACAGGTTGCAATTTGTCCTGAGGATGAACGGGAAGAGGGGGAACCAATGAGAGACTAGCTCTAGGTGTTGGGACAGGCACAGGTCACTCTATTTTCCCATCAGGAAGAAGAATTAACCACAGGCTCAGCCTGCCGCCCGGAACCAGAATAGGGCCTGAAGCAATCCTGCGCTTTTGCGGCCAGCTCCCAAGAAAGCGAGTTGGAAAATGGAGCTCAGGGGCACTGCAATTCACAAACCTGCAGAGTTATAAATGATAACTCTCGTCCACAAATATATTGAGGGAAGGCAACGAAGAGGATTTGAAAGCAAGGCAGAATTGCAGGAAACAGATTTCAGGAGGTAGATTCGAATCGCCTTGAAAGCACAGGAAAAGCGGCCAAACCTCGACAACGATGCCCTTGGCGAAAAAGGGCGTATGCGTTTTTTCCTGAATATATTCAGGAAAAAACGCATACGCCCTTTTTGGCCAACCAAGCAACCTGGAAAGGCAAATCAGCGCTACAAAGAAGCCTCGCTTCCCATCGGTCAAAAGGGCCATGCTGAATACAGTGTCAAAACCAGAAATGCAGGACAGGCCATGGAGAAACGAGAGCCTTGCTACGCTGATGGGCGGGATGTAAATTGCCAACAGCTACTCTGGAGAAGTGTACGGTGTGTCCTGAAACATCTAAAAAACTTAGCTTAGAGAGCATAGGGCACTTCCACTCATGGGCGTATAAATTGGGAAAACTAAAAATCAGCAAGACACAGGCACCCCAAAGTTTAGGGCTGCTCTCTTGACAAGAACCTCCACTCCGTTACACCTTCAATATCCCAGGAAAGAGAAAAATGGATAAAGAAGTTGTGGTCCTTATGTACAATGGAATACCACTCAGCCATGAAATCAACGTCATAAGGCTAGTAGCAGCATGATGAGTGGATTTAGGTACGACAATTCCAAGTGAAATAAGTCACACAGAAAGAGACACTTGTCATAAGATGTCACTTATAGAGGGAATGTAGAAACCGCTACACTTGAGCTGAATTTCAAAACGGCACAGAGTCACACGTTTAGAAAACACACTATGGCTGTTTAACAGGAAAGGTGAGGTGGGGTGATGCATAAAACACGGGTGTCAAATTAGCTCAGATACCGTTCCATAAACCCAATATGTAATAGACAAGACCTACTCCTTGCTCAGTGAACTGGACCCAATACCCCCTATTCACCGCCCAAGAACATATCTGACTAGTAAGAATCTTAAAACCTATGTATTGATATCTCTCTGTAAGTGAGTCAAGTGGGTGTAAAGCGGCATAAACACAGCAGTGAAAAGCAGCTAAACCCCATTATAAAAATCAATTACTTTTAAAAACCCGTGAAACAAAGACAGTGAAAGAGAGAGAAATTCTTACAAAATTCGTTCAGGGGCTGTGATGCCACCTGGATTGACCTTATCTAGACCCACAGCTGATGGAGACATAAGGGTGGACACTCTTGGGGCTGAGAGGTTTGGTGAGGTTGGGTGAGCCAACGCAGACCCTTTAAAGTAATACTGCGTGGTACCCATCCCATGGGTCCCAAATCTCCAGGTGCAAGGGCATCTTCCTACATCGAAAACATGCATGAGAAACCCAGAAGATGGTACACCGTGTGATCGGGAAAGGTTTCTAAAACGCACCTCATTTCTCATCTCCTTGTGCTCGGGTACGCCATTCCAGCCGCTTGACTAGCAATCTCCCTCCTTGAGGACTCAGAACCTTTCACCTCCTGTTCCGTACAGGTTGCAATTTGTCCTGAGGATGAACGGGAAGAGGGGCAACCAATGAGAGACTAGCTCTAGGTGTTGGGACAGGCACAGGTCACTCTATTTTCCCATCAGGAAGAAGAATTAACCACAGGCTCAGCCTGCCGCCCGGAACCAGAATAGTGCCTGAAGCAATCCTGCGCTTTTGCGGCCAGCTCCCAAGAAAGCGAGTTGGAAAATGGAGCTCAGGGGCACTGCAATTCACAAACCTGCAGAGTTATAAATGATAACTCTCGTCCACAAATATATTGAGGGAAGGCAACGAAGAGGATTTGAAAGCAAGGCAGAATTGCAGGAAACAGATTTCAGGAGGTAGATTCGAATCGCCTTGAAAGCACAGGAAAAGCGGGCAAACCTCGACAACCATGCCCTTGGCGAAAAAGGGCGTATGCGTTTTTTCCTGAACATATTCAGGAAAAACGCATACGCCCTTTTTGGCCAACCAAGCAACCTGGAAAGGCAAATCAGCGCTACAAAGAAGCCTCGCTTCCCATCGGTCAAAAGGGCCATGCTGAATAAAGTGTCAAAACCAGAAATGCAGGACAGGCCATGGAGAAACGGGAGCCTTGCTACGCTGATGGGCGGGATGTAAATTGCCAACAGCCACTCTGGAGAAGTGTACGGTGTGTCCTGAAACATCTAAAAAACTCAGCTTAGAGAGCATAGGGCACTTCCACTCATGGGCATATAAATTGGGAAAACTAAAAATCAGCAAGACACAGGCACCCCAAAGTTTAGGGCTGCTCTCTTGACAAGAACCTCCACTCCGTTACACCTTCAATATCCCAGGAAAGAGAAAAATGGATAAAGAAGTTGTGGTCCTTATGTACAATGGAATACCACTCAGCCATGAAATCAACGTCATAAGGCTAGTAGCAGCATGATGAGTGGATTTAGGTACGACGACTCCAAGTGAAATAAGTCACACAGAAAAAGACACTTGTCATAAGATGTCACTTATAGAGGGAATGTAAAAACCGCTACACTTGAGCTGAATTACCAAACGGCACAGAGTCACACGTTTAGAAAACACACTATGGCTGTTTAACGGGAAAGGTGAGGTGGGGTGATGCATAAAACACGGGTGTCAAATTAGCTCAGATACCGTTCCATAAACCCAATATGTAATAGACAAGACCTACTCCTTGCTCAGTGAACTGGACCCAATACCCCCTATTCACCGCCCAAGAAAATAACTGACTAGTAAGAATCTTAAAACCTATGTATTGATATCTCTCTGTAAGTGAGTCAAGTGGGTGTAAAGCGGCATAAACACAGCAGTGAAAAGCAGCTAAACCCCATTATAAAAATCAATTACTTTTAAAAACCCGTGAAACAAAGACAGTGAAAGAGAGAGAAGTTCTTACAAAATTCGTTCAGGGGCTGTGATGCCACCTGGATTGACCATATCTAGACCCACAGCTGATGGAGACATAAGGGTGGACACTCTTGGGGCTGAGAGGTTTGGTGAGGTTGGGTGAGCCAACGCAGACCCTTTAAAGTAATACTGCGTGGTACCCATCCCATGGGTCCCAAATCTCCAGGTGCAAGGGCATCTTCCTACATCGAAAACATGCATGAGAAACCCAGAAGATGGTACACCGTGTGATCGGGAAAGGTTTCTAAAACGCACCTCATTTCTCATCTCCTTGTGCTCGGGTACGCCATTCCAGCCGCTTGACTAGCAATCTCCCTCCTTGGAGACTCAGCACCTTTCACCTCCTGTTCCGTACAGGTTGCAATTTGTCCTGAGGATGAACGGGAAGAGGGGGAACCAATGAGAGACTAGCTCTAGGTGTTGGGACAGGCACAGGTCACTCTATTTTCCCATCAGGAAGAAGAATTAACCACAGGCTCAGCCTGCCGCCCGGAACCAGAATAGGGCCTGAAGCAATCCTGCGCTTTTGCGGCCAGCTCCCAAGAAAGCGAGTTGGAAAATGGAGCTCAGGGGCACTGCAATTCACAAACCTGCAGAGTTATAAATGATAACTCTCGTCCACAAATATATTGAGGGAAGGCAACGAAGAGGATTTGAAAGCAAGGCAGAATTGCAGGAAACAGATTTCAGGAGGTAGATTCGAATCGCCATGAAAGCACAGGAAAAGCGGCCAAACCTCGACAACCATGCCCTTGGCCAAAAAGGGCGTATGCGTTTTTTCCTGAATATATTCAGGAAAAAACGCATACGCCCTTTTTGGCCAACCAAGCAACCTGGAAAGGCAAATCAGCGCTACAAAGAAGCCTCGCTTCCCATCGGTCAAAAGGGCCATGCTGAATACAGTGTCAAAACCAGAAATGCAGGACAGGCCATGGAGAAACGAGAGCCTTGCTACGCTGATGGGCGGGATGTAAATTGCCAACAGCCACTCTGGAGAAGTGTACGGTGTGTCCTGAAACATCTAAAAAACTCAGCTTAAAGAGCATAGGGCACTTCCACTCATGGGCGTATAAATTGGGAAAACTAAAAATCAGCAAGACACAGGCACCCCAAAGTTTAGGGCTGCTCTCTTGACAAGAACCTCCACTCCGTTACACCTTCAATATCCCAGGAAAGAGAAAAATGGATAAAGAAGTTGCGGTCCTTATGTACAATGGAATACCACTCAGCCATGAAATCAACGTCATAAGGCTAGTAGCAGCATGATGAGTGGATTTAGGTACGACGACTCCAAGTGAAATAAGTCACACAGAAAAAGACACTTGTCATAAGATGTCACTTATAGAGGGAATGTAAAAACCGCTACACTTGAGCTGAATTACAAAACGGCACAGAGTCACACGTTTAGAAATCACACTATGGCTGTTTAACGGGAAAGGTGAGGTGGGGTGATGCATAAAACACGGGTGTCAAATTAGCTCAGATACCGTTCCATAAACCCAATATGTAATAGACAAGACCTACTCCTTGCTCAGTGAACTGGACCCAATACCCCCTATTCACCGCCCAAGAAAATAACTGACTAGTAAGAATCTTAAAACCTATGTATTGATATCTCTCTGTAAGTGAGTCAAGTGGGTGTAAAGCGGCATAAACACAGCAGTGAAAAGCAGCTAAACCCCATTATAAAAATCAATTACTTTTAAAAACCCGTGAAACAAAGACAGTGAAAGAGAGAGAAATTCTTACAAAATTCGTTCAGGGGCTGTGATGCCACCTGGATTGACCATATCTAGACCCACAGCTGATGGAGACATAAGGGTGGACACTCTTGGGGCTGAGAGGTTTGGTGAGGTTGGGTGAGCCAACGCAGACCCTTTAAAGTAATACTGCGTGGTACCCATCCCATGGGTCCCAAATCTCCAGGTGCAAGGGCATCTTCCTACATCGAAAACATTCATGAGAAACCCAGAAGATGGTACACCGTGTGATCGGGAAAGGTTTCTAAAACGCACCTCATTTCTCATCTCCTTGTGCTCGGGTACGCCATTCCAGCCGCTTGACTAGCAATCTCCCTCCTTGGAGACTCAGCACCTTTCACCTCCTGTTCCGTACAGGTTGCAATTTGTCCTGAGGATGAACGGGAAGAGGGGGAACCAATGAGAGACTAGCTCTAGGTGTTGGGACAGGCACAGGTCACTCTATTTTCCCATCAGGAAGAAGAATTAACCACAGGCTCAGCCTGCCGCCCGGAACCAGAATAGGGCCTGAAGCAATCCTGCGCTTTTGCGGCCAGCTCCCAAGAAAGCGAGTTGGAAAATGGAGCTCAGGGGCACTGCAATTCACAAACCTGCAGAGTTATAAATGATAACTCTCGTCCACAAATATATTGAGGGAAGGCAACGAAGAGGATTTGAAAGCAAGGCAGAATTGCAGGAAACAGATTTCAGGAGGTAGATTCGAATCGCCTTGAAAGCACAGGAAAAGCGGCCAAACCTCGACAACGATGCCCTTGGCGAAAAAGGGCGTATGCGTTTTTTCCTGAATATATTCAGGAAAAAACGCATACGCCCTTTTTGGCCAACCAAGCAACCTGGAAAGGCAAATCAGCGCTACAAAGAAGCCTCGCTTCCCATCGGTCAAAAGGGCCATGCTGAATACAGTGTCAAAACCAGAAATGCAGGACAGGCCATGGAGAAACGAGAGCCTTGCTACGCTGATGGGCGGGATGTAAATTGCCAACAGCTACTCTGGAGAAGTGTACGGTGTGTCCTGAAACATCTAAAAAACTTAGCTTAGAGAGCATAGGGCACTTCCACTCATGGGCGTATAAATTGGGAAAACTAAAAATCAGCAAGACACAGGCACCCCAAAGTTTAGGGCTGCTCTCTTGACAAGAACCTCCACTCCGTTACACCTTCAATATCCCAGGAAAGAGAAAAATGGATAAAGAAGTTGTGGTCCTTATGTACAATGGAATACCACTCAGCCATGAAATCAACGTCATAAGGCTAGTAGCAGCATGATGAGTGGATTTAGGTACGACAATTCCAAGTGAAATAAGTCACACAGAAAGAGAAACTTGTCATAAGATGTCACTTATAGAGGGAATGTAGAAACCGCTACACTTGAGCTGAATTTCAAAACGGCACAGAGTCACACGTTTAGAAAACACACTATGGCTGTTTAACAGGAAAGGTGAGGTGGGGTGATGCATAAAACACGGGTGTCAAATTAGCTCAGATACCGTTCCATAAACCCAATATGTAATAGACAAGACCTACTCCTTGCTCAGTGAACTGGACCCAATACCCCCTATTCACCGCCCAAGAACATATCTGACTAGTAAGAATCTTAAAACCTATGTATTGATATCTCTCTGTAAGTGAGTCAAGTGGGTGTAAAGCGGCATAAACACAGCAGTGAAAAGCAGCTAAACCCCATTATAAAAATCAATTACTTTTAAAAACCCGTGAAACAAAGACAGTGAAAGAGAGAGAAATTCTTACAAAATTCGTTCAGGGGCTGTGATGCCACCTGGATTGACCTTATCTAGACCCACAGCTGATGGAGACATAAGGGTGGACACTCTTGGGGCTGAGAGGTTTGGTGAGGTTGGGTGAGCCAACGCAGACCCTTTAAAGTAATACTGCGTGGTACCCATCCCATGGGTCCCAAATCTCCAGGTGCAAGGGCATCTTCCTACATCGAAAACATGCATGAGAAACCCAGAAGATGGTACACCGTGTGATCGGGAAAGGTTTCTAAAACGCACCTCATTTCTCATCTCCTTGTGCTCGGGTACGCCATTCCAGCCGCTTGACTAGCAATCTCCCTCCTTGAGGACTCAGAACCTTTCACCTCCTGTTCCGTACAGGTTGCAATTTGTCCTGAGGATGAACGGGAAGAGGGGCAACCAATGAGAGACTAGCTCTAGGTGTTGGGACAGGCACAGGTCACTCTATTTTCCCATCAGGAAGAAGAATTAACCACAGGCTCAGCCTGCCGCCCGGAACCAGAATAGTGCCTGAAGCAATCCTGCGCTTTTGCGGCCAGCTCCCAAGAAAGCGAGTTGGAAAATGGAGCTCAGGGGCACTGCAATTCACAAACCTGCAGAGTTATAAATGATAACTCTCGTCCACAAATATATTGAGGGAAGGCAACGAAGAGGATTTGAAAGCAAGGCAGAATTGCAGGAAACAGATTTCAGGAGGTAGATTCGAATCGCCTTGAAAGCACAGGAAAAGCGGGCAAACCTCGACAACCATGCCCTTGGCGAAAAAGGGCGTATGCGTTTTTTCCTGAACATATTCAGGAAAAACGCATACGCCCTTTTTGGCCAACCAAGCAACCTGGAAAGGCAAATCAGCGCTACAAAGAAGCCTCGCTTCCCATCGGTCAAAAGGGCCATGCTGAATACAGTGTGAAAACCAGAAATGCAGGACAGGCCATGGAGAAACGAGGGCCTTGCTACGCTGATGGGCGGGATGTAAATTGCCAACAGCCACTCTGGAGAAGTGTACGGTGTGTCCTGAAACATCTAAAAAACTCAGCTTAGAGAGCATAGGGCACTTCCACTCATGGGCGTATAAATTGGGAAAACTAAAAATCAGCAAGACACAGGCACCCCAAAGTTTAGGGCTGCTCTCTTGACAAGAACCTCCACTCCGTTACACCTTCAATATCCCAGGAAAGAGAAAAATGGATAAAGAAGTTGTGGTCCTTATGTACAATGGAATACCACTCAGCCATGAAATCAACGTCATAAGGCTAGTAGCAGCATGATGAGTGGATTTAGGTACGACGACTCCAAGTGAAATAAGTCACACAGAAAAAGACACTTGTCATAAGATGTCACTTATAGAGGGAATGTAAAAACCGCTACACTTGAGCTGAATTACAAAACGGCACAGAGTCACACGTTTAGAAAACACACTATGGCTGTTTAACGGGAAAGGTGAGGTGGGGTGATGCATAAAACACGGGTGTCAAATTAGCTCAGATACCGTTCCATAAACCCAATATGTAATAGAGAAGACCTACTCCTTGCTCAGTGAACTGGACCCAATACCCCCTATTCACCGCCCAAGAAAATAACTGACTAGTAAGAATCTTAAAACCTATGTATTGATATCTCTCTGTAAGTGAGTCAAGTGGGTGTAAAGCGGCATAAACACAGCAGTGAAAAGCAGCTAAACCCCATTATAAAAATCAATTACTTTTAAAAACCCGTGAAACAAAGACAGTGAAAGAGAGAGAAATTCTTACAAAATTCGTTCAGGGGCTGTGATGCCACCTGGATTGACCATATCTAGACCCACAGCTGATGGAGACATAAGGGTGGACACTCTTGGGGCTGAGAGGTTTGGTGAGGTTGGGTGAGCCAACGCAGACCCTTTAAAGTAATACTGCGTGGTACCCATCCCATGGGCCCCAAATCTCCAGGTTCAAGGGCATCTTCCTACATCGAAAACATGCATGAGAAACCCAGAAGATGGTACACCGTGTGATCGGGAAGGGTTTCTAAAACGCACCTCATTTCTCATCTCCTTGTGCTCGGGTTCGCCATTCCAGCCGCTTGACTAGCAATCTCCTTCCTTGGAGACTCAGCACCTTTCACCTCCTGTTCCGTACAGGTTGCAATTTGTCCTGAGGATGAACGGGAAGAGGGGGAACCAATGAGAGACTAGCTCTAGGTGTTGGGACAGGCACAGGTCACTCTATTTTCCCATCAGGAAGAAGAATTAACCACAGGCTCAGCCTGCCGCCCGGAACCAGAATAGGGCCTGAATCAATCCTGCGCTTTTGCGGCCAGCTCCCAAGAAAGCGAGTTGGAAAATGGAGCTCAGGGGCACTGCAATTCACAAACCTGCAGAGTTATAAATGATAACTCTCGTCCACAAATATATTGAGGGAAGGCAACGAAGAGGATTTGAAAGCAAGGCAGAATTGCAGGAAACAGATTTCAGGAGGTAGATTCGAATCGCCTTGAAAGCACAGGAAAAGCGGCCAAACCTCGACAACCATGCCCTTGGCCAGAAAGTGCGTATGCGTTTTTTCCTGAACATATTCAGGAAAAACGCATACGCCCTTTTTGGCCAACCAAGCAACCTGGAAAGGCAAATCAGCGCTACAAAGGAGTCTCGCTTCCCATCGGTCAAAAGGGCCATGCTGAATAAAGTGTCAAAACCAGAAATGCAGGACAGGCCATGGAGAAACGGGAGCCTTGCTACGCTGATGGGCGGGATGTAAATTGCCAACAGCCACTCTGGAGAAGTGTACGGTGTGTCCTGAAACATCTAAAAAACTCAGCTTAGAGAGCATAGGGCACTTCCACTCATGGGCATATAAATTGGGAAAACTAAAAATCAGCAAGACACAGGCACCCCAAAGTTTAGGGCTGCTCTCTTGACAAGAACCTCCACTCCGTTACACCTTCAATATCCCAGGAAAGAGAAAAATGGATAAAGAAGTTGTGGTCCTTATGTACAATGGAATACCACTCAGCCATGAAATCAACGTCATAAGGCTAGTAGCAGCATGATGAGTGGATTTAGGTACGACGACTCCAAGTGAAATAAGTCACACAGAAAAAGACACTTGTCATAAGATGTCACTTATAGAGGGAATGTAAAAACCGCTACACTTGAGCTGAATTACCAAACGGCACAGAGTCACACGTTTAGAAAACACACTATGGCTGTTTAACGGGAAAGGTGAGGTGGGGTGATGCATAAAACACGGGTGTGAAATTAGCTCAGATACCGTTCCATAAACCCAATATGTAATAGACAAGACCTACTCCTTGCTCAGTGAACTGGACCCAATACCCCCTATTCACCGCCCAAGAAAATAACTGACTAGTAAGAATCTTAAAACCTATGTATTGATATCTCTCTGTAAGTGAGTCAAGTGGGTGTAAAGCGGCATAAACACAGCAGTGAAAAGCAGCTAAACCCCATTATAAAAATCAATTACTTTTAAAAACCCGTGAAACAAAGACAGTGAAAGAGAGAGAAGTTCTTACAAAATTCGTTCAGGGGCTGTGATGCCACCTGGATTGACCATATCTAGACCCACAGCTGATGGAGACATAAGGGTGGACACTCTTGGGGCTGAGAGGTTTGGTGAGGTTGGGTGAGCCAACGCAGACCCTTTAAAGTAATACTGCGTGGTACCCATCCCATGGGTCCCAAATCTCCAGGTGCAAGGGCATCTTCCTACATCGAAAACATGCATGAGAAACCCAGAAGATGGTACACCGTGTGATCGGGAAAGGTTTCTAAAACGCACCTCATTTCTCATCTCCTTGTGCTCGGGTACGCCATTCCAGCCGCTTGACTAGCAATCTCCCTCCTTGGAGACTCAGCACCTTTCACCTCCTGTTCCGTACAGGTTGCAATTTGTCCTGAGGATGAACGGGAAGAGGGGGAACCAATGAGAGACTAGCTCTAGGTGTTGGGACAGGCACAGGTCACTCTATTTTCCCATCAGGAAGAAGAATTAACCACAGGCTCAGCCTGCCACCCGGAACCAGAATAGGGCCTGAAGCAATCCTGCGCTTTTGCGGCCAGCTCCCAAGAAAGCGAGTTGGAAAATGGAGCTCAGGGGCACTGCAATTCACAAACCTGCAGAGTTATAAATGATAACTCTCGTCCACAAATATATTGAGGGAAGGCAACGAAGAGGATTTGAAAGCAAGGCAGAATTGCAGGAAACAGATTTCAGGAGGTAGATTCGAATCGCCATGAAAGCACAGGAAAAGCGGCCAAACCTCGACAACCATGCCCTTGGCCAAAAAGGGCGTATGCGTTTTTTCCTGAATATATTCAGGAAAAAACGCATACGCCCTTTTTGGCCAACCAAGCAACCTGGAAAGGCAAATCAGCGCTACAAAGAAGCCTCGCTTCCCATCGGTCAAAAGGGCCATGCTGAATACAGTGTCAAAACCAGAAATGCAGGACAGGCCATGGAGAAACGAGAGCCTTGCTACGCTGATGGGTGGGATGTAAATTGCCAACAGCCACTCTGGAGAAGTGTACGGTGTGTCCTGAAACATCTAAAAAACTCAGCTTAAAGAGCATAGGGCACTTCCACTCATGGGCGTATAAATTGGGAAAACTAAAAATCAGCAAGACACAGGCACCCCAAAGTTTAGGGCTGCTCTCTTGACAAGAACCTCCACTCCGTTACACCTTCAATATCCCAGGAAAGAGAAAAATGGATAAAGAAGTTGCGGTCCTTATGTACAATGGAATACCACTCAGCCATGAAATCAACGTCATAAGGCTAGTAGCAGCATGATGAGTGGATTTAGGTACGACGACTCCAAGTGAAATAAGTCACACAGAAAAAGACACTTGTCATAAGATGTCACTTATAGAGGGAATGTAAAAACCGCTACACTTGAGCTGAATTACAAAACGGCACAGAGTCACACGTTTAGAAATCACACTATGGCTGTTTAACGGGAAAGGTGAGTTGGGGTGGTGCATAAAACACGGGTGTCAAATTAGCTCAGATACCGTTCCATAAACCCAATATGTAATAGACAAGACCTACTCCTTGCTCAGTGAACTGGACTCAATACCCCCTATTCACCGCCCAAGAAAATAACTGACTAGTAAGAATCTTAAAACCTATGTATTGATATCTCTCTGTAAGTGAGTCAAGTGGGTGTAAAGCGGCATAAACACAGCAGTGAAAAGCAGCTAAACCCCATTATAAAAATCAATTACTTTTAAAAACCCGTGAAACAAAGACAGTGAAAGAGAGAGAAATTCTTACAAAATTCGTTCAGGGGCTGTGATGCCACCTGGATTGACCATATCTAGACCCACAGCTGATGGAGACATAAGGGTGGACACTCTTGGGGCTGAGAGGTTTGGTGAGGTTGGGTGAGCCAACGCAGACCCTTTAAAGTAATACTGCGTGGTACCCATCCCATGGGCCCCAAATCTCCAGGTTCAAGGGCATCTTCCTACATCGAAAACATGCATGAGAAACCCAGAAGATGGTACACCGTGTGATCGGGAAGGGTTTCTAAAACGCACCTCATTTCTCATCTCCTTGTGCTCGGGTTCGCCATTCCAGCCGCTTGACTAGCAATCTCCTTCCTTGGAGACTCAGCACCTTTCACCTCCTGTTCCGTACAGGTTGCAATTTGTCCTGAGGATGAACGGGAAGAGGGGGAACCAATGAGAGACTAGCTCTAGGTGTTGGGACAGGCACAGGTCACTCTATTTTCCCATCAGGAAGAAGAATTAACCACAGGCTCAGCCTGCCGCCCGGAACCAGAATAGGGCCTGAATCAATCCTGCGCTTTTGCGGCCAGCTCCCAAGAAAGCGAGTTGGAAAATGGAGCTCAGGGGCACTGCAATTCACAAACCTGCAGAGTTATAAATGATAACTCTCGTCCACAAATATATTGAGGGAAGGCAACGAAGAGGATTTGAAAGCAAGGCAGAATTGCAGGAAACAGATTTCAGGAGGTAGATTCGAATCGCCTTGAAAGCACAGGAAAAGCGGCCAAACCTCGACAACCATGCCCTTGGCCAGAAAGTGCGTATGCGTTTTTTCCTGAACATATTCAGGAAAAACGCATACGCCCTTTTTGGCCAACCAAGCAACCTGGAAAGGCAAATCAGCGCTACAAAGGAGTCTCGCTTCCCATCGGTCAAAAGGGCCATGCTGAATAAAGTGTCAAAACCAGAAATGCAGGACAGGCCATGGAGAAACGGGAGCCTTGCTACGCTGATGGGCGGGATGTAAATTGCCAACAGCCACTCTGGAGAAGTGTACGGTGTGTCCTGAAACATCTAAAAAACTCAGCTTAGAGAGCATAGGGCACTTCCACTCATGGGCATATAAATTGGGAAAACTAAAAATCAGCAAGACACAGGCACCCCAAAGTTTAGGGCTGCTCTCTTGACAAGAACCTCCACTCCGTTACACCTTCAATATCCCAGGAAAGAGAAAAATGGATAAAGAAGTTGTGGTCCTTATGTACAATGGAATACCACTCAGCCATGAAATCAACGTCATAAGGCTAGTAGCAGCATGATGAGTGGATTTAGGTACGACGACTCCAAGTGAAATAAGTCACACAGAAAAAGACACTTGTCATAAGATGTCACTTATAGAGGGAATGTAAAAACCGCTACACTTGAGCTGAATTACCAAACGGCACAGAGTCACACGTTTAGAAAACACACTATGGCTGTTTAACGGGAAAGGTGAGGTGGGGTGATGCATAAAACACGGGTGTGAAATTAGCTCAGATACCGTTCCATAAACCCAATATGTAATAGACAAGACCTACTCCTTGCTCAGTGAACTGGACCCAATACCCCCTATTCACCGCCCAAGAAAATAACTGACTAGTAAGAATCTTAAAACCTATGTATTGATATCTCTCTGTAAGTGAGTCAAGTGGGTGTAAAGCGGCATAAACACAGCAGTGAAAAGCAGCTAAACCCCATTATAAAAATCAATTACTTTTAAAAACCCGTGAAACAAAGACAGTGAAAGAGAGAGAAGTTCTTACAAAATTCGTTCAGGGGCTGTGATGCCACCTGGATTGACCATATCTAGACCCACAGCTGATGGAGACATAAGGGTGGACACTCTTGGGGCTGAGAGGTTTGGTGAGGTTGGGTGAGCCAACGCAGACCCTTTAAAGTAATACTGCGTGGTACCCATCCCATGGGTCCCAAATCTCCAGGTGCAAGGGCATCTTCCTACATCGAAAACATGCATGAGAAACCCAGAAGATGGTACACCGTGTGATCGGGAAAGGTTTCTAAAACGCACCTCATTTCTCATCTCCTTGTGCTCGGGTACGCCATTCCAGCCGCTTGACTAGCAATCTCCCTCCTTGGAGACTCAGCACCTTTCACCTCCTGTTCCGTACAGGTTGCAATTTGTCCTGAGGATGAACGGGAAGAGGGGGAACCAATGAGAGACTAGCTCTAGGTGTTGGGACAGGCACAGGTCACTCTATTTTCCCATCAGGAAGAAGAATTAACCACAGGCTCAGCCTGCCACCCGGAACCAGAATAGGGCCTGAAGCAATCCTGCGCTTTTGCGGCCAGCTCCCAAGAAAGCGAGTTGGAAAATGGAGCTCAGGGGCACTGCAATTCACAAACCTGCAGAGTTATAAATGATAACTCTCGTCCACAAATATATTGAGGGAAGGCAACGAAGAGGATTTGAAAGCAAGGCAGAATTGCAGGAAACAGATTTCAGGAGGTAGATTCGAATCGCCATGAAAGCACAGGAAAAGCGGCCAAACCTCGACAACCATGCCCTTGGCCAAAAAGGGCGTATGCGTTTTTTCCTGAATATATTCAGGAAAAAACGCATACGCCCTTTTTGGCCAACCAAGCAACCTGGAAAGGCAAATCAGCGCTACAAAGAAGCCTCGCTTCCCATCGGTCAAAAGGGCCATGCTGAATACAGTGTCAAAACCAGAAATGCAGGACAGGCCATGGAGAAACGAGAGCCTTGCTACGCTGATGGGTGGGATGTAAATTGCCAACAGCCACTCTGGAGAAGTGTACGGTGTGTCCTGAAACATCTAAAAAACTCAGCTTAAAGAGCATAGGGCACTTCCACTCATGGGCGTATAAATTGGGAAAACTAAAAATCAGCAAGACACAGGCACCCCAAAGTTTAGGGCTGCTCTCTTGACAAGAACCTCCACTCCGTTACACCTTCAATATCCCAGGAAAGAGAAAAATGGATAAAGAAGTTGCGGTCCTTATGTACAATGGAATACCACTCAGCCATGAAATCAACGTCATAAGGCTAGTAGCAGCATGATGAGTGGATTTAGGTACGACGACTCCAAGTGAAATAAGTCACACAGAAAAAGACACTTGTCATAAGATGTCACTTATAGAGGGAATGTAAAAACCGCTACACTTGAGCTGAATTACAAAACGGCACAGAGTCACACGTTTAGAAATCACACTATGGCTGTTTAACGGGAAAGGTGAGTTGGGGTGGTGCATAAAACACGGGTGTCAAATTAGCTCAGATACCGTTCCATAAACCCAATATGTAATAGACAAGACCTACTCCTTGCTCAGTGAACTGGACTCAATACCCCCTATTCACCGCCCAAGAAAATAACTGACTAGTAAGAATCTTAAAACCTATGTATTGATATCTCTCTGTAAGTGAGTCAAGTGGGTGTAAAGCGGCATAAACACAGCAGTGAAAAGCAGCTAAACCCCATTATAAAAATCAATTACTTTTAAAAACCCGTGAAACAAAGACAGTGAAAGAGAGAGAAATTCTTACAAAATTCGTTCAGGGGCTGTGATGCCACCTGGATTGACCATATCTAGACCCACAGCTGATGGAGACATAAGGGTGGACACTCTTGGGGCTGAGAGGTTTGGTGAGGTTGGGTGAGCCAACGCAGACCCTTTAAAGTAATACTGCGTGGTACCCATCCCATGGGCCCCAAATCTCCAGGTTCAAGGGCATCTTCCTACATCGAAAACATGCATGAGAAACCCAGAAGATGGTACACCGTGTGATCGGGAAGGGTTTCTAAAACGCACCTCATTTCTCATCTCCTTGTGCTCGGGTTCGCCATTCCAGCCGCTTGACTAGCAATCTCCTTCCTTGGAGACTCAGCACCTTTCACCTCCTGTTCCGTACAGGTTGCAATTTGTCCTGAGGATGAACGGGAAGAGGGGGAACCAATGAGAGACTAGCTCTAGGTGTTGGGACAGGCACAGGTCACTCTATTTTCCCATCAGGAAGAAGAATTAACCACAGGCTCAGCCTGCCGCCCGGAACCAGAATAGGGCCTGAATCAATCCTGCGCTTTTGCGGCCAGCTCCCAAGAAAGCGAGTTGGAAAATGGAGCTCAGGGGCACTGCAATTCACAAACCTGCAGAGTTATAAATGATAACTCTCGTCCACAAATATATTGAGGGAAGGCAACGAAGAGGATTTGAAAGCAAGGCAGAATTGCAGGAAACAGATTTCAGGAGGTAGATTCGAATCGCCTTGAAAGCACAGGAAAAGCGGCCAAACCTCGACAACCATGCCCTTGGCCAGAAAGTGCGTATGCGTTTTTTCCTGAACATATTCAGGAAAAACGCATACGCCCTTTTTGGCCAACCAAGCAACCTGGAAAGGCAAATCAGCGCTACAAAGGAGTCTCGCTTCCCATCGGTCAAAAGGGCCATGCTGAATAAAGTGTCAAAACCAGAAATGCAGGACAGGCCATGGAGAAACGGGAGCCTTGCTACGCTGATGGGCGGGATGTAAATTGCCAACAGCCACTCTGGAGAAGTGTACGGTGTGTCCTGAAACATCTAAAAAACTCAGCTTAGAGAGCATAGGGCACTTCCACTCATGGGCATATAAATTGGGAAAACTAAAAATCAGCAAGACACAGGCACCCCAAAGTTTAGGGCTGCTCTCTTGACAAGAACCTCCACTCCGTTACACCTTCAATATCCCAGGAAAGAGAAAAATGGATAAAGAAGTTGTGGTCCTTATGTACAATGGAATACCACTCAGCCATGAAATCAACGTCATAAGGCTAGTAGCAGCATGATGAGTGGATTTAGGTACGACGACTCCAAGTGAAATAAGTCACACAGAAAAAGACACTTGTCATAAGATGTCACTTATAGAGGGAATGTAAAAACCGCTACACTTGAGCTGAATTACCAAACGGCACAGAGTCACACGTTTAGAAAACACACTATGGCTGTTTAACGGGAAAGGTGAGGTGGGGTGATGCATAAAACACGGGTGTGAAATTAGCTCAGATACCGTTCCATAAACCCAATATGTAATAGACAAGACCTACTCCTTGCTCAGTGAACTGGACCCAATACCCCCTATTCACCGCCCAAGAAAATAACTGACTAGTAAGAATCTTAAAACCTATGTATTGATATCTCTCTGTAAGTGAGTCAAGTGGGTGTAAAGCGGCATAAACACAGCAGTGAAAAGCAGCTAAACCCCATTATAAAAATCAATTACTTTTAAAAACCCGTGAAACAAAGACAGTGAAAGAGAGAGAAGTTCTTACAAAATTCGTTCAGGGGCTGTGATGCCACCTGGATTGACCATATCTAGACCCACAGCTGATGGAGACATAAGGGTGGACACTCTTGGGGCTGAGAGGTTTGGTGAGGTTGGGTGAGCCAACGCAGACCCTTTAAAGTAATACTGCGTGGTACCCATCCCATGGGTCCCAAATCTCCAGGTGCAAGGGCATCTTCCTACATCGAAAACATGCATGAGAAACCCAGAAGATGGTACACCGTGTGATCGGGAAAGGTTTCTAAAACGCACCTCATTTCTCATCTCCTTGTGCTCGGGTACGCCATTCCAGCCGCTTGACTAGCAATCTCCCTCCTTGGAGACTCAGCACCTTTCACCTCCTGTTCCGTACAGGTTGCAATTTGTCCTGAGGATGAACGGGAAGAGGGGGAACCAATGAGAGACTAGCTCTAGGTGTTGGGACAGGCACAGGTCACTCTATTTTCCCATCAGGAAGAAGAATTAACCACAGGCTCAGCCTGCCACCCGGAACCAGAATAGGGCCTGAAGCAATCCTGCGCTTTTGCGGCCAGCTCCCAAGAAAGCGAGTTGGAAAATGGAGCTCAGGGGCACTGCAATTCACAAACCTGCAGAGTTATAAATGATAACTCTCGTCCACAAATATATTGAGGGAAGGCAACGAAGAGGATTTGAAAGCAAGGCAGAATTGCAGGAAACAGATTTCAGGAGGTAGATTCGAATCGCCATGAAAGCACAGGAAAAGCGGCCAAACCTCGACAACCATGCCCTTGGCCAAAAAGGGCGTATGCGTTTTTTCCTGAATATATTCAGGAAAAAACGCATACGCCCTTTTTGGCCAACCAAGCAACCTGGAAAGGCAAATCAGCGCTACAAAGAAGCCTCGCTTCCCATCGGTCAAAAGGGCCATGCTGAATACAGTGTCAAAACCAGAAATGCAGGACAGGCCATGGAGAAACGAGAGCCTTGCTACGCTGATGGGCGGGATGTAAATTGACAACAGCCACTCTGGAGAAGTGTACGGTGTGTCCTGAAACATCTAAAAAACTCAGCTTAAAGAGCATAGGGCACTTCCACTCATGGGCGTATAAATTGGGAAAACTAAAAATCAGCAAGACACAGGCACCCCAAAGTTTAGGGCTGCTCTCTTGACAAGAACCTCCACTCCGTTACACCTTCAATATCCCAGGAAAGAGAAAAATGGATAAAGAAGTTGCGGTCCTTATGTACAATGGAATACCACTCAGCCATGAAATCAACGTCATAAGGCTAGTAGCAGCATGATGAGTGGATTTAGGTACGACGACTCCAAGTGAAATAAGTCACACAGAAAAAGACACTTGTCATAAGATGTCACTTATAGAGGGAATGTAAAAACCGCTACACTTGAGCTGAATTACAAAACGGCACAGAGTCACACGTTTAGAAATCACACTATGGCTGTTTAACGGGAAAGGTGAGGTGGGGTGATGCATAAAACACGGGTGTCAAATTAGCTCAGATACCGTTCCATAAACCCAATATGTAATAGACAAGACCTACTCCTTGCTCAGTGAACTGGACTCAATACCCCCTATTCACCGCCCAAGAAAATAACTGACTAGTAAGAATCTTAAAACCTATGTATTGATATCTCTCTGTAAGTGAGTCAAGTGGGTGTAAAGCGGCATAAACACAGCAGTGAAAAGCAGCTAAACCCCATTATAAAAATCAATTACTTTTAAAAACCCGTGAAACAAAGACAGTGAAAGAGAGAGAAATTCTTACAAAATTCGTTCAGGGGCTGTGATGCCACCTGGATTGACCATATCTAGACCCACAGCTGATGGAGACATAAGGGTGGACACTCTTGGGGCTGAGAGGTTTGGTGAGGTTGGGTGAGCCAACGCAGACCCTTTAAAGTAATACTGCGTGGTACCCATCCCATGGGCCCCAGATCTCCAGGTTCAAGGGCATCTTCCTACATCGAAAACATGCATGAGAAACCCAGAAGATGGTACACCGTGTGATCGGGAAGGGTTTCTAAAACGCACCTCATTTCTCATCTCCTTGTGCTCGGGTTCGCCATTCCAGCCGCTTGACTAGCAATCTCCTTCCTTGGAGACTCAGCACCTTTCACCTCCTGTTCCGTACAGGTTGCAATTTGTCCTGAGGATGAACGGGAAGAGGGGGAACCAATGAGAGACTAGCTCTAGGTGTTGGGACAGGCACAGGTCACTCTATTTTCCCATCAGGAAGAAGAATTAACCACAGGCTCAGCCTGCCGCCCGGAACCAGAATAGGGCCTGAATCAATCCTGCGCTTTTGCGGCCAGCTCCCAAGAAAGCGAGTTGGAAAATGGAGCTCAGGGGCACTGCAATTCACAAACCTGCAGAGTTATAAATGATAACTCTCGTCCACAAATATATTGAGGGAAGGCAACGAAGAGGATTTGAAAGCAAGGCAGAATTGCAGGAAACAGATTTCAGGAGGTAGATTCGAATCGCCTTGAAAGCACAGGAAAAGCGGCCAAACCTCGACAACCATGCCCTTGGCCAGAAAGTGCGTATGCGTTTTTTCCTGAACATATTCAGGAAAAACGCATACGCCCTTTTTGGCCAACCAAGCAACCTGGAAAGGCAAATCAGCGCTACAAAGGAGTCTCGCTTCCCATCGGTCAAAAGGGCCATGCTGAATAAAGTGTCAAAACCAGAAATGCAGGACAGGCCATGGAGAAACGGGAGCCTTGCTACGCTGATGGGCGGGATGTAAATTGCCAACAGCCACTCTGGAGAAGTGTACGGTGTGTCCTGAAACATCTAAAAAACTCAGCTTAGAGAGCATAGGGCACTTCCACTCATGGGCATATAAATTGGGAAAACTAAAAATCAGCAAGACACAGGCACCCCAAAGTTTAGGGCTGCTCTCTTGACAAGAACCTCCACTCCGTTACACCTTCAATATCCCAGGAAAGAGAAAAATGGATAAAGAAGTTGTGGTCCTTATGTACAATGGAATACCACTCAGCCATGAAATCAACGTCATAAGGCTAGTAGCAGCATGATGAGTGGATTTAGGTACGACGACTCCAAGTGAAATAAGTCACACAGAAAAAGACACTTGTCATAAGATGTCACTTATAGAGGGAATGTAAAAACCGCTACACTTGAGCTGAATTACCAAACGGCACAGAGTCACACGTTTAGAAAACACACTATGGCTGTTTAACGGGAAAGGTGAGGTGGGGTGATGCATAAAACACGGGTGTGAAATTAGCTCAGATACCGTTCCATAAACCCAATATGTAATAGACAAGACCTACTCCTTGCTCAGTGAACTGGACCCAATACCCCCTATTCACCGCCCAAGAAAATAACTGACTAGTAAGAATCTTAAAACCTATGTATTGATATCTCTCTGTAAGTGAGTCAAGTGGGTGTAAAGCGGCATAAACACAGCAGTGAAAAGCAGCTAAACCCCATTATAAAAATCAATTACTTTTAAAAACCCGTGAAACAAAGACAGTGAAAGAGAGAGAAGTTCTTACAAAATTCGTTCAGGGGCTGTGATGCCACCTGGATTGACCATATCTAGACCCACAGCTGATGGAGACATAAGGGTGGACACTCTTGGGGCTGAGAGGTTTGGTGAGGTTGGGTGAGCCAACGCAGACCCTTTAAAGTAATACTGCGTGGTACCCATCCCATGGGTCCCAAATCTCCAGGTGCAAGGGCATCTTCCTACATCGAAAACATGCATGAGAAACCCAGAAGATGGTACACCGTGTGATCGGGAAAGGTTTCTAAAACGCACCTCATTTCTCATCTCCTTGTGCTCGGGTACGCCATTCCAGCCGCTTGACTAGCAATCTCCCTCCTTGGAGACTCAGCACCTTTCACCTCCTGTTCCGTACAGGTTGCAATTTGTCCTGAGGATGAACGGGAAGAGGGGGAACCAATGAGAGACTAGCTCTAGGTGTTGGGACAGGCACAGGTCACTCTATTTTCCCATCAGGAAGAAGAATTAACCACAGGCTCAGCCTGCCGCCCGGAACCAGAATAGGGCCTGAAGCAATCCTGCGCTTTTGCGGCCAGCTCCCAAGAAAGCGAGTTGGAAAATGGAGCTCAGGGGCACTGCAATTCACAAACCTGCAGAGTTATAAATGATAACTCTCGTCCACAAATATATTGAGGGAAGGCAACGAAGAGGATTTGAAAGCAAGGCAGAATTGCAGGAAACAGATTTCAGGAGGTAGATTCGAATCGCCATGAAAGCACAGGAAAAGCGGCCAAACCTCGACAACCATGCCCTTGGCCAAAAAGGGCGTATGCGTTTTTTCCTGAATATATTCAGGAAAAAACGCATACGCCCTTTTTGGCCAACCAAGCAACCTGGAAAGGCAAATCAGCGCTACAAAGAAGCCTCGCTTCCCATCGGTCAAAAGGGCCATGCTGAATACAGTGTCAAAACCAGAAATGCAGGACAGGCCATGGAGAAACGAGAGCCTTGCTACGCTGATGGGCGGGATGTAAATTGCCAACAGCCACTCTGGAGAAGTGTACGGTGTGTCCTGAAACATCTAAAAAACTCAGCTTAAAGAGCATAGGGCACTTCCACTCATGGGCGTATAAATTGGGAAAACTAAAAATCAGCAAGACACAGGCACCCCAAAGTTTAGGGCTGCTCTCTTGACAAGAACCTCCACTCCGTTACACCTTCAATATCCCAGGAAAGAGAAAAATGGATAAAGAAGTTGTGGTCCTTATGTACAATGGAATACCACTCAGCCATGAAATCAACGTCATAAGGCTAGTAGCAGCATGATGAGTGGATTTAGGTACGACAATTCCAAGTGAAATAAGTCACACAGAAAGAGACACTTGTCATAAGATGTCACTTATAGAGGGAATGTAGAAACCGCTACACTTGAGCTGAATTACAAAACGGCACAGAGTCACACGTTTAGAAAACACACTATGGCTGTTTAACAGGAAAGGTGAGGTGGGGTGATGCATAAAACACGGGTGTCAAATTAGCTCAGATACCGTTCCATAAACCCAATATGTAATAGACAAGACCTACTCCTTGCTCAGTGAACTGGACCCAATACCCCCTATTCACCGCCCAAGAACATATCTGACTAGTAAGAATCTTAAAACCTATGTATTGATATCTCTCTGTAAGTGAGTCAAGTGGGTGTAAAGCGGCATAAACACAGCAGTGAAAAGCAGCTAAACCCCATTATAAAAATCAATTACTTTTAAAAACCCGTGAAACAAAGACAGTGAAAGAGAGAGAAATTCTTACAAAATTCGTTCAGGGGCTGTGATGCCACCTGGATTGACCTTATCTAGACCCACAGCTGATGGAGACATAAGGGTGGACACTCTTGGGGCTGAGAGGTTTGGTGAGGTTGGGTGAGCCAACGCAGACCCTTTAAAGTAATACTGCGTGGTACCCATCCCATGGGTCCCAAATCTCCAGGTGCAAGGGCATCTTCCTACATCGAAAACATGCATGAGAAACCCAGAAGATGGTACACCGTGTGATCGGGAAAGGTTTCTAAAACGCACCTCATTTCTCATCTCCTTGTGCTCGGGTACGCCATTCCAGCCGCTTGACTAGCAATCTCCCTCCTTGAGGACTCAGAACCTTTCACCTCCTGTTCCGTACAGGTTGCAATTTGTCCTGAGGATGAACGGGAAGAGGGGCAACCAATGAGAGACTAGCTCTAGGTGTTGGGACAGGCACAGGTCACTCTATTTTCCCATCAGGAAGAAGAATTAACCACAGGCTCAGCCTGCCGCCCGGAACCAGAATAGTGCCTGAAGCAATCCTGCGCTTTTGCGGCCAGCTCCCAAGAAAGCGAGTTGGAAAATGGAGCTCAGGGGCACTGCAATTCACAAACCTGCAGAGTTATAAATGATAACTCTCGTCCACAAATATATTGAGGGAAGGCAACGAAGAGGATTTGAAAGCAAGGCAGAATTGCAGGAAACAGATTTCAGGAGGTAGATTCGAATCGCCTTGAAAGCACAGGAAAAGCGGCCAAACCTCGACAACGATGCCCTTGGCGAAAAAGGGCGTATGCGTTTTTTCCTGAATATATTCAGGAAAAAACGCATACGCCCTTTTTGGCCAACCAAGCAACCTGGAAAGGCAAATCAGCGCTACAAAGAAGCCTCGCTTCCCATCGGTCAAAAGGGCCATGCTGAATACAGTGTCAAAACCAGAAATGCAGGACAGGCCATGGATAAACGAGAGCCTTGCTACGCTGATGGGCGGGATGTAAATTGCCAACAGCTACTCTGGAGAAGTGTACGGTGTGTCCTGAAACATCTAAAAAACTCAGCTTAGAGAGCATAGGGCACTTCCACTCATGGGCGTATAAATTGGGAAAACTAAAAATCAGCAAGACACAGGCACCCCAAAGTTTAGGGCTGCTCTCTTGACAAGAACCTCCACTCCGTTACACCTTCAATATCCCAGGAAAGAGAAAAATGGATAAAGAAGTTGTGGTCCTTATGTACAATGGAATACCACTCAGCCATGAAATCAACGTCATAAGGCTAGTAGCAGCATGATGAGTGGATTTAGGTACGACGACTCCAAGTGAAATAAGTCACACAGAAAAAGACACTTGTCATAAGATGTCACTTATAGAGGGAATGTAAAAACCGCTACACTTGAGCTGAATTACAAAACGGCACAGAGTCACACGTTTAGAAAACACACTATGGCTGTTTAACGGGAAAGGTGAGGTGGGGTGATGCATAAAACACGGGTGTCAAATTAGCTCAGATACCGTTCCATAAACCCAATATGTAATAGACAAGACCTACTCCTTGCTCAGTGAACTGGACCCAATACCCCCTATTCACCGCCCAAGAAAATAACTGACTAGTAAGAATCTTAAAACCTATGTATTGATATCTCTCTGTAAGTGAGTCAAGTGGGTGTAAAGCGGCATAAACACAGCAGTGAAAAGCAGCTAAACCCCATTATAAAAATCAATTACTTTTAAAAACCCGTGAAACAAAGACAGTGAAAGAGAGAGAAATTCTTACAAAATTCGTTCAGGGGCTGTGATGCCACCTGGATTGACCTTATCTAGACCCACAGCTGATGGAGACATAAGGGTGGACACTCTTGGGGCTGAGAGGTTTGGTGAGGTTGGGTGAGCCAACGCAGACCCTTTAAAGTAATACTGCGTGGTACCCATCCCATGGGTCCCAAATCTCCAGGTGCAAGGGCATCTTCCTACATCGAAAACATGCATGAGAAACCCAGAAGATGGTACACCGTGTGATCGGGAAAGGTTTCTAAAACGCACCTCATTTATCATCTCCTTGTGCTCGGGTTCGCCATTCCAGCCGCTTGACTAGCAATCTCCCTCCTTGGAGACTCAGCACCTTTCACCTCCTGTTCCGTACAGGTTGCAATTTGTCCTGAGGATGAACGGGAAGAGGGGGAACCAATGAGAGACTAGCTCTAGGTGTTGGGACAGGCACAGGTCACACTATTTTCCCATCAGGAAGAAGAATTAACCACAGGCTCAGCCTGCCGCCCGGAACCAGAATAGGGCCTGAAGCAATCCTGCGCTTTTGCGGCCAGCTCCCAAGAAAGCGAGTTGGAAAATGGAGCTCAGGGGCACTGCAATTCACAAACCTGCAGAGTTATAAATGATAACTCTCGTCCACAAATATATTGAGGGAAGGCAACGAAGAGGATTTGAAAGCAAGGCAGAATTGCAGGAAACAGATTTCAGGAGGTAGATTCGAATCGCCTTGAAAGCACAGGAAAAGCGGCCAAACCTCGACAACCATGCCCTTGGCCAAAAAGGGCGTATGCGTTTTTTCCTGAACATATTCAGGAAAAACGCATACGCCCTTTTTGGCCAACCAAGCAACCTGGAAAGGCAAATCAGCGCTACAAAGAAGTCTCGCTTCCCATCGTTCAAAAGGGCCATGCTGAATAAAGTGTCAAAACCAGAAATGCAGGACAGGCCATGGAGAAACGGGAGCCTTGCTACGCTGATGGGCGGGATGTAAATTGCCAACAGCCACTCTGGAGAAGTGTACGGTGTGTCCTGAAACATCTAAAAAACTCAGCTTAGAGAGCATAGGGCACTTCCACTCATGGGCATATAAATTGGGAAAACTAAAAATCAGCAACACACAGGCACCCCAAAGTTTAGGGCTGCTCTCTTGACAAGAACCTCCACTCCGTTACACCTTCAATATCCCAGGAAAGAGAAAAATGGATAAAGAAGTTGTGGTCCTTATGTACAATGGAATACCACTCAGCCATGAAATCAACGTCATAAGGCTAGTAGCAGCATGATGAGTGGATTTAGGTACGACGACTCCAAGTGAAATAAGTCACACAGAAAAAGACACTTGTCATAAGATGTCACTTACAGAGGGAATGTAAAAACCGCTACACTTGAGCTGAATTACAAAACGGCACAGAGTCACACGTTTAGAAAACACACTATGGCTGTTTAACGGGAAAGGTGAGGTGGGGTGATGCATAAAACACGGGTGTCAAATTAGCTCAGATACCGTTCCATAAACCCAATATGTAATAGACAAGACCTACTCATTGCTCAGTGAACTGGACCCAATACCCCCTATTCACCGCCCAAGAAAATAACTGACTAGTAAGAATCTTAAAACCTATGTATTGATATCTCTCTGTAAGTGAGTCAAGTGGGTGTAAAGCGGCATAAACACAGCAGTGAAAAGCAGCTAAACCCCATTATAAAAATCAATTACTTTTAAAAACCCGTGAAACAAAGACAGTGAAAGAGAGAGAAATTCTTACAAAATTCGTTCAGGGGCTGTGATGCCACCTGGATTGACCATATCTAGACCCACAGCTGATGGAGACATAAGGGTGGACACTCTTGGGGCTGAGAGGTTTGGTGAGGTTGGGTGAGCCAACGCAGACCCTTTAAAGTAATACTGCGTGGTACCCATCCCATGGGTCCCAAATCTCCAGGTGCAAGGGCATCTTCCTACATCGAAAACATGCATGAGAAACCCAGAAGATGGTACACCGTGTGATCGGGAAAGGTTTCTAAAACGCACCTCATTTCTCATCTCCTTGTGCTCGGGTACGCCATTCCAGCCGCTTGACTAGCAATCTCCCTCCTTGAGGACTCAGAACCTTTCACCTCCTGTTCCGTACAGGTTGCAATTTGTCCTGAGGATGAACGGGAAGAGGGGGAACCAATGAGTGCCTAGCTCTAGGTGTTGGGACAGGCACAGGTCACACTATTTTCCCATCAGGAAGAAGAATTAACCACAGGCTCAGCCTGCCGCCCGGAACCAGAATAGGGCCTGAAGCAATCCTGCGCTTTTGCGGCCAGCTCCCAAGAAAGCGAGTTGGAAAATGGAGCTCAGGGGCACTGCAATTCACAAACCTGCAGAGTTATAAATGATAACTCTCGTCCACAAATATATTGAGGGAAGGCAACGAAGAGGATTTGAAAGCAAGGCAGAATTGCAGGAAACAGATTTCAGGAGGTAGATTCGAATCGCCTTGAAAGCACAGGAAAAGCGGCCAAACCTCGACAACCATGCCCTTGGCCAGAAAGGGCGTATGCGTTTTTTCCTGAACATATTCAGGAAAAACGCATACGCCCTTTTTGGCCAACCAAGCAACCTGGAAAGGCAAATCAGCGCTACAAAGAAGTCTCGTTTCACATCGGTCAAAAGGGCCATGCTGAATAAAGTGTCAAAACCAGAAATGCAGGACAGGCCATGGAGAAACGGGAGCCTTGCTACGCTGATGGGCGGGATGTAAATTGCCAACAGCCACTCTGGAGAAGTGTACGGTGTGTCCTGAAACATCTAAAAAACTCAGCTTAGAGAGCATAGGGCACTTCCACTCATGGGCATATAAATTGGGAAAAATAAAAATCAGCAAGACACAGGCACCCCAAAGTTTAGGGCTGCTCTCTTGACAAGAACCTCCACTCCGTTACACCTTCAATATCCCAGGAAAGAGAAAAATGGATAAAGAAGTTGTGGTCCTTATGTACAATGGAATACCACTCAGCCATGAAATCAACGTCATAAGGCTAGTAGCAGCATGATGAGTGGATTTAGGTACGACGACTCCAAGTGAAATAAGTAACACAGAAAAAGACACTTGTCATAAGATGTCACTTATAGAGGGAATGTAAAAACCGCTACACTTGAGCTGAATTACAAAACGGCACAGAGTCACACGTTTAGAAAACACACTATGGCTGTTTAACGGGAAAGGTGAGGTGGGGTGATGCATAAAACACGGGTGTCAAATTAGCTCAGATACCGTTCCATAAACCCAATATGTAATAGACAAGACCTACTCCTTGCTCAGTGAACTGGACCCAATACCCCCTATTCACCGCCCAAGAAAATAACTGACTAGTAAGAATCTTAAAACCTATGTATTGATATCTCTCTGTAAGTGAGTCAAGTGGGTGTAAAGCGGCATAAACACAGCAGTGAAAAGCAGCTAAACCCCATTATAAAAATCAATTACTTTTAAAAACCTGTGAAACAAAGACAGTGAAAGAGAGAGAAATTCTTACAAAATTCGTTCAGGGGCTGTGATGCCACCTGGATTGACCATATCTAGACCCACAGCTGATGGAGACATAAGGGTGGACACTCTTGGGGCTGAGAGGTTTGGTGAGGTTGGGTGAGCCAACGCAGACCCTTTAAAGTAATACTGCGTGGTACCCATCCCATGGGCCCCAAATCTCCAGGTGCAAGGGCATCTTCCTACATCGAAAACATGCATGAGAAACCCAGAAGATGGTACACCGTGTGATCGGGAAAGGTTTCTAAAACGCACCTCATTTCTCATCTCCTTGTGCTCGGGTACGCCATTCCAGCCGCTTGACTAGCAATCTCCCTCCTTGGAGACTCAGCACCTTTCACCTCCTGTTCCGTACAGGTTGCAATTTGTCCTGAGGATGAACGGGAAGAGGGGGAACCAATGAGAGACAAGCTCTAGGTGTTGGGACAGGCACAGGTCACTCTATTTTCCCATCAGGAAGAAGAATTAACCACAGGCTCAGCCTGCCGCCCGGAACCAGAATAGGGCCTGAAGCAATCCTGCGCATTTGCGGCCAGCTCCCAAGAAAGCGAGTTGGAAAATGGAGCTCAGGGGCACTGCAATTCACAAACCTGCAGAGTTATAAATGATAACTCTCGTCCACAAATATATTGAGGGAAGGCAACGAAGAGGATTTGAAAGCAAGGCAGAATTGCAGGAAACAGATTTCAGGAGGTAGATTCGAATCGCCTTGAAAGCACAGGAAAAGCGGCCAAACCTCGACAACCATGCCCTTGGCGAAAAAGGGCGTATGCGTTTTTTCCTGAATATATTCAGGAAAAAACGCATACGCCCTTTTTGGCCAACCAAGCAACCTGGAAATGCAAATCAGCGCTACAAAGAAGCCTCGCTTCCCATCGGTCAAAAGGGCCATGCTGAATACAGTGTCAAAACCAGAAATGCAGGACAGGCCATGGAGAAACGAGAGCCTTGCTACGCTGATGGGCGGGATGTAAATTGCCAACAGCCACTCTGGAGAAGTGTACGGTGTGTCCTGAAACATCTAAAAAACTCAGCTTAGAGAGCATAGGGCACTTCCACTCATGGGCGTATAAATTGGGAAAACTAAAAATCAGCAAGACACAGGCACCCCAAAGTTTAGGGCTGCTCTCTTGCCAAGAACCTCCACTCCGTTACACCTTCAATATCCCAGGAAAGAGAAAAATGGATAAAGAAGTTGCGGTCCTTATGTACAATGGAATACCACTCAGCCATGAAATCAACGTCATAAGGCTAGTAGCAGCATGATGAGTGGATTTAGGTACGACGACTCCAAGTGAAATAAGTCACACAGAAAAAGACACTTGTCATAAGATGTCACTTATAGAGGGAATGTAAAAACCGCTACACTTGAGCTGAATTACAAAACGGCACAGAGTCACACGTTTAGAAATCACACTATGGCTGTTTAACGGGAAAGGTGAGGTGGGGTGATGCATAAAACACGGGTGTCAAATTAGCTCAGATACCGTTCCATAAACCCAATATGTAATAGACAAGACCTACTCCTTGCTCAGTGAACTGGACCCAATACCCCCTATTCACCGCCCAAGAAAATAACTGACTAGTAAGAATCTTAAAACCTATGTATTGATATCTCTCTGTAAGTGAGTCAAGTGGGTGTAAAGCGGCATAAACACAGCAGTGAAAAGCAGCTAAACCCCATTATAAAAATCAATTACTTTTAAAAAACCGTGAAACAAAGACAGTGAAAGAGAGAGAAATTCTTACAAAATTCGTTCAGGGGCTGTGATGCCACCTGGATTGACCATATCTAGACCCACAGCTGATGGAGACATAAGGGTGGAGACTCTTGGGGCTGAGAGGTTTGGTGAGGTTGGGTGAGCCAACGCAGACCCTTTAAAGTAATACTGCGTGGTACCCATCCCATGGGTCCCAAATCTCCAGGTGCAAGGGCATCTTCCTACATCGAAAACATGCATGAGAAACCCAGAAGATGGTACACCGTTTGATCGGGAAAGGTTTCTAAAACGCACCTCATTTCTCATCTCCTTGTGCTCGGGTACACCATTCCAGCCGCTTGACTAGCAATCTCCCTCCTTGGAGACTCAGCACCTTTCACCTCGTGTTCCGTACAGGTTGCAATTTGTCCTGAGGATGAACGGGAAGAGGGGGAACCAATGAGAGACTAGCTCTAGGTGTTGGGACAGGCACAGGTCACTCTATTTTCCCATCAGGAAGAAGAATTAACCACAGGCTCAGCCTGCCGCCCGGAACCAGAATAGGGCCTGAAGCAATCCTGCGCTTTTGCGGCCAGCTCCCAAGAAAGCGAGTTGGAAAATGGAGCTCAGGGGCACTGCAATTCACAAACCTGCAGAGTTATAAATGATAACTCTCGTCCACAAATATATTGAGGGAAGGCAACGAAGAGGATTTGAAAGCAAGGCAGAATTGCAGGAAACAGATTTCAGGAGGTAGATTCGAATCGCCTTGAAAGCACAGGACAAGCGGCCAAACCTCGACAACCATGCCCTTGGCCAAAAAGGGCGTATGCGTTTTTTCCTGAATATATTCAGGAAAAAATGCATACGCCCTTTTTGACCAACCAAGCAACCTGGAAAGGCAAATCAGCGCTACAAAGAAGCCTCGCTTCCCATCGGTCAAAAGGGCCATGCTGAATAGAGTGTCAAAACCAGAAATGCAGGACAGGCCATGGAGAAACGAGAGCCTTGCTACGCTGATGGGCGGGATGTAAATTGCCAACAGCCACTCTGGAGAAGTGTACGGTGTGTCCTGAAACATCTAAAAAACTCAGCTTAGAGAGCATAGTGCACTTCCACTCATGCGCGTATAAATTGGGAAAACTAAAAATCAGCAAGACACAGGCACCCCAAAGTTTAGGGCTGCTCTCTTGACAAGAACCTCCACTCCGTTACACCTTCAATATCCCAGGAAAGAGAAAAATGGATAAAGAAGTTGTGGTCCTTATGTACAATGGAAAATCACTCAGCCATGAAATCAACGTCATAAGGCTAGTAGCAGCATGATGAGTGGATTTAGGTACGACGATTCTAAGTGAAATAAGTCACACAGAAAAAGACACTTGTCATAAGATATCTCTTATAGAGGGAATGTAAAAACCGCTACACTTGAGCTGAATTACAAAACGGCACAGAGTCACACGTTTAGAAACCACACTATGGCTGCTTAACGGGTAAGGTGAGGTGGGGTGATGCATAAAACACGGGTGTCAAATTAGCTCAGATACCGTTCCATAAACCCAATATGTAATAGACAAGACCTACTCCTTGCTCAGTGAACTGGACTCAACACCCCATATTCACCGCCCAAGAACATATCTGACTAGTAAGAATCTTAAAACCTATGTATTGATATCTCTCTGTAAGTGAGTCAAGTGGGTGTAAAGCGTCATAAACACAGCAGTGAAAAGCAGCTAAACCCCATTATAAAAATCAATTACTTTTAAAAACCCGTGAAACAAAGACAGTGAAAGAGAGAGAAATTCTTACAAAATTCGTTCAGGGGCTGTGATGCCACCTGGATTGACCATATCTAGACCCACAGCTGATGGAGACATAAGGGTGGACACTCTTGGGGCTGAGAGGTTTGGTGAGGTTGGGTGAGCCAACGCAGACCCTTTAAAGTAATACTGCGTGGTACCCATCCCATGGGCCCCAAATCTCCAGGTTCAAGGGCATCTTCCTACATCGAAAACATGCATGAGAAACCCAGAAGATGGTACACCGTGTGATCGGGAAAGGTTTCTAAAACGCACCTCATTTCTCATCTCCTTGTGCTCGGGTTCGCCATTCCAGCCGCTTGACTACCAATCTCCCTCCTTGGAGACTCAGCACCTTTCACCTCCTGTTCCGTACAGGTTGCAATTTGTCCTGAGGATGAACGGGAAGAGGGGGAACCAATGAGAGACTAGCTCTAGGTGTTGGGACAGGCACAGGTCACTCTATTTTCCCATCAGGAAGAAGAATTAACCACAGGCTCAGGCTGCCGCCCGGAACCAGAATAGGGCCTGAAGCAATCCTGCGCTTTTGCGGCCACCTCCCAAGAAAGCGAGTTGGAAAATGGAGCTCAGGGGCACTGCAATTCACAAACCTGCAGAGTTATAAATGATAACTCTCGTCCACAAATATATTGAGGGAAGGCAACGAAGAGGATTTGAAAGCAAGGCAGAATTGCAGGAAACAGATTTCAGGAGGTAGATTCGAATCGCCATGAAAGCACAGGAAAAGCGGCCAAACCTCGACAACCATGCCCTTGGCCAAAAAGGGCGTATGCGTTTTTTCCTGAATATATTCAGGAAAAAACGCATACGCCCTTTTTGGCCAACCAAGCAACCTGGAAAGGCAAATCAGCGCTACAAAGAAGCCTCGCTTCCCATCGGTCAAAAGGGCCATGCTGAATACAGTGTCAAAACCAGAAATGCAGGACAGGCCATGGAGAAACGAGAGCCTTGCTACGCTGATGGGCGGGATGTAAATTGCCAACAGCCACTCTGGAGAAGTGTACGGTGTGTCCTGAAACATCTAAAAAACTCAGCTTAAAGAGCATAGGGCACTTCCACTCATGGGCGTATAAATTGGGAAAACTAAAAATCAGCAAGACACAGGCACCCCAAAGTTTAGGGCTGCTCTCTTGACAAGAACCTCCACTCCGTTACACCTTCAATATCCCAGGAAAGAGAAAAATGGATAAAGAAGTTGCGGTCCTTATGTACAATGGAATACCACTCAGCCATGAAATCAACGTCATAAGGCTAGTAGCAGCATGATGAGTGGATTTAGGTACGACGACTCCAAGTGAAATAAGTCACACAGAAAAAGACACTTGTCATAAGATGTCACTTATAGAGGGAATGTAAAAACCGCTACACTTGAGCTGAATTACAAAACGGCACAGAGTCACACGTTTAGAAATCACACTATGGCTGTTTAACGGGAAAGGTGAGGTGGGGTGATGCATAAAACACGGGTGTCAAATTAGCTCAGATACCGTTCCATAAACCCAATATGTAATAGACAAGACCTACTCCTTGCTCAGTGAACTGGACCCAATACCCCCTATTCACCGCCCAAGAAAATAACTGACTAGTAAGAATCTTAAAACCTATGTATTGATATCTCTCTGTAAGTGAGTCAAGTGGGTGTAAAGCGGCATAAACACAGCAGTGAAAAGCAGCTAAACCCCATTATAAAAATCAATTACTTTTAAAAACCCGTGAAACAAAGACAGTGAAAGAGAGAGAAATTCTTACAAAATTCGTTCAGGGGCTGTGATGCCACCTGGATTGACCATATCTAGACCCACAGCTGATGGAGACATAAGGGTGGACACTCTTGGGGCTGAGAGGTTTGGTGAGGTTGGGTGAGCCAACGCAGACCCTTTAAAGTAATACTGCGTGGTACCCATCCCATGGGTCCCAAATCTCCAGGTGCAAGGGCATCTTCCTACATCGAAAACATGCATGAGAAACCCAGAAGATGGTACACCGTGTGATCGGGAAAGGTTTCTAAAACGCACCTCATTTCTCATCTCCTTGTGCTCGGGTACGCCATTCCAGCCGCTTGACTAGCAATCTCCCTCCTTGGAGACTCAGCACCTTTCACCTCCTGTTCCGTACAGGTTGCAATTTGTCCTGAGGATGAACGGGAAGAGGGGGAACCAATGAGAGACTAGCTCTAGGTGTTGGGACAGGCACAGGTCACTCTATTTTCCCATCAGGAAGAAGAATTAACCACAGGCTCAGCCTGCCGCCCGGAACCAGAATAGGGCCTGAAGCAATCCTGCGCTTTTGCGGCCAGCTCCCAAGAAAGCGAGTTGGAAAATGGAGCTCAGGGGCACTGCAATTCACAAACCTGCAGAGTTATAAATGATAACTCTCGTCCACAAATATATTGAGGGAAGGCAACGAAGAGGATTTGAAAGCAAGGCAGAATTGCAGGAAACAGATTTCAGGAGGTAGATTCGAATCGCCTTGAAAGCACAGGAAAAGCGGCCAAACCTCGACAACGATGCCCTTGGCGAAAAAGGGCGTATGCGTTTTTTCCTGAATATATTCAGGAAAAAACGCATACGCCCTTTTTGGCCAACCAAGCAACCTGGAAAGGCAAATCAGCGCTACAAAGAAGCCTCGCTTCCATTCGGTCAAAAGGGCCATGCTGAATACAGTGTCAAAACCAGAAATGCAGGACAGGCCATGGAGAAACGAGAGCCTTGCTACGCTGATGGGCGGGATGTAAATTGCCAACAGCTACTCTGGAGAAGTGTACGGTGTGTCCTGAAACATCTAAAAAACTTAGCTTAGAGAGCATAGGGCACTTCCACTCATGGGCGTATAAATTGGGAAAACTAAAAATCAGCAAGACACAGGCACCCCAAAGTTTAGGGCTGCTCTCTTGACAAGAACCTCCACTCCGTTACACCTTCAATATCCCAGGAAAGAGAAAAATGGATAAAGAAGTTGTGGTCCTTATGTACAATGGAATACCACTCAGCCATGAAATCAACGTCATAAGGCTAGTAGCAGCATGATGAGTGGATTTAGGTACGACAATTCCAAGTGAAATAAGTCACACAGAAAGAGACACTTGTCATAAGATGTCACTTATAGAGGGAATGTAGAAACCGCTACACTTGAGCTGAATTACAAAACGGCACAGAGTCACACGTTTAGAAAACACACTATGGCTGTTTAACAGGAAAGGTGAGGTGGGGTGATGCATAAAACACGGGTGTCAAATTAGCTCAGATACCGTTCCATAAACCCAATATGTAATAGACAAGACCTACTCCTTGCTCAGTGAACTGGACCCAATACCCCCTATTCACCGCCCAAGAACATATCTGACTAGTAAGAATCTTAAAACCTATGTATTGATATCTCTCTGTAAGTGAGTCAAGTGGGTGTAAAGCGGCATAAACACAGCAGTGAAAAGCAGCTAAACCCCATTATAAAAATCAATTACTTTTAAAAACCCGTGAAACAAAGACAGTGAAAGAGAGAGAAATTCTTACAAAATTCGTTCAGGGGCTGTGATGCCACCTGGATTGACCTTATCTAGACCCACAGCTGATGGAGACATAAGGGTGGACACTCTTGGGGCTGAGAGGTTTGGTGAGGTTGGGTGAGCCAACGCAGACCCTTTAAAGTAATACTGCGTGGTACCCATCCCATGGGTCCCAAATCTCCAGGTGCAAGGGCATCTTCCTACATCGAAAACATGCATGAGAAACCCAGAAGATGGTACACCGTGTGATCGGGAAAGGTTTCTAAAACGCACCTCATTTCTCATCTCCTTGTGCTCGGGTACGCCATTCCAGCCGCTTGACTAGCAATCTCCCTCCTTGAGGACTCAGAACCTTTCACCTCCTGTTCCGTACAGGTTGCAATTTGTCCTGAGGATGAACGGGAAGAGGGGCAACCAATGAGAGACTAGCTCTAGGTGTTGGGACAGGCACAGGTCACTCTATTTTCCCATCAGGAAGAAGAATTAACCACAGGCTCAGCCTGCCGCCCGGAACCAGAATAGTGCCTGAAGCAATCCTGCGCTTTTGCGGCCAGCTCCCAAGAAAGCGAGTTGGAAAATGGAGCTCAGGGGCACTGCAATTCACAAACCTGCAGAGTTATAAATGATAACTCTCGTCCACAAATATATTGAGGGAAGGCAACGAAGAGGATTTGAAAGCAAGGCAGAATTGCAGGAAACAGATTTCAGGAGGTAGATTCGAATCGCCTTGAAAGCACAGGAAAAGCGGCCAAACCTCGACAACGATGCCCTTGGCGAAAAAGGGCGTATGCGTTTTTTCCTGAATATATTCAGGAAAAAACGCATACGCCCTTTTTGGCCAACCAAGCAACCTGGAAAGGCAAATCAGCGCTACAAAGAAGCCTCGCTTCCCATCGGTCAAAAGGGCCATGCTGAATACAGTGTCAAAACCAGAAATGCAGGACAGGCCATGGATAAACGAGAGCCTTGCTACGCTGATGGGCGGGATGTAAATTGCCAACAGCTACTCTGGAGAAGTGTACGGTGTGTCCTGAAACATCTAAAAAACTCAGCTTAGAGAGCATAGGGCACTTCCACTCATGGGCGTATAAATTGGGAAAACTAAAAATCAGCAAGACACAGGCACCCCAAAGTTTAGGGCTGCTCTCTTGACAAGAACCTCCACTCCGTTACACCTTCAATATCCCAGGAAAGAGAAAAATGGATAAAGAAGTTGTGGTCCTTATGTACAATGGAATACCACTCAGCCATGAAATCAACGTCATAAGGCTAGTAGCAGCATGATGAGTGGATTTAGGTACGACGACTCCAAGTGAAATAAGTCACACAGAAAAAGACACTTGTCATAAGATGTCACTTATAGAGGGAATGTAAAAACCGCTACACTTGAGCTGAATTACAAAACGGCACAGAGTCACACGTTTAGAAAACACACTATGGCTGTTTAACGGGAAAGGTGAGGTGGGGTGATGCATAAAACACGGGTGTCAAATTAGCTCAGATACCGTTCCATAAACCCAATATGTAATAGACAAGACCTACTCCTTGCTCAGTGAACTGGACCCAATACCCCCTATTCACCGCCCAAGAAAATAACTGACTAGTAAGAATCTTAAAACCTATGTATTGATATCTCTCTGTAAGTGAGTCAAGTGGGTGTAAAGCGGCATAAACACAGCAGTGAAAAGCAGCTAAACCCCATTATAAAAATCAATTACTTTTAAAAACCCGTGAAACAAAGACAGTGAAAGAGAGAGAAATTCTTACAAAATTCGTTCAGGGGCTGTGATGCCACCTGGATTGACCTTATCTAGACCCACAGCTGATGGAGACCTAAGGGTGGACACTCTTGGGGCTGAGAGGTTTGGTGAGGTTGGGTGAGCCAACGCAGACCCTTTAAAGTAATACTGCGTGGTACCCATCCCATGGGTCCCAAATCTCCAGGTGCAAGGGCATCTTCCTACATCGAAAACATGCATGAGAAACCCAGAAGATGGTACACCGTGTGATCGGGAAAGGTTTCTAAAACGCACCTCATTTATCATCTCCTTGTGCTCGGGTTCGCCATTCCAGCCGCTTGACTAGCAATCTCCCTCCTTGGAGACTCAGCACCTTTCACCTCCTGTTCCGTACAGGTTGCAATTTGTCCTGAGGATGAACGGGAAGAGGGGGAACCAATGAGAGACTAGCTCTAGGTGTTGGGACAGGCACAGGTCACACTATTTTCCCATCAGGAAGAAGAATTAACCACAGGCTCAGCCTGCCGCCCGGAACCAGAATAGGGCCTGAAGCAATCCTGCGCTTTTGCGGCCAGCTCCCAAGAAAGCGAGTTGGAAAATGGAGCTCAGGGGCACTGCAATTCACAAACCTGCAGAGTTATAAATGATAACTCTCGTCCACAAATATATTGAGGGAAGGCAACGAAGAGGATTTGAAAGCAAGGCAGAATTGCAGGAAACAGATTTCAGGAGGTAGATTCGAATCGCCTTGAAAGCACAGGAAAAGCGGCCAAACCTCGACAACCATGCCCTTGGCCAAAAAGGGCGTATGCGTTTTTTCCTGAACATATTCAGGAAAAACGCATACGCCCTTTTTGGCCAACCAAGCAACCTGGAAAGGCAAATCAGCGCTACAAAGAAGTCTCGCTTCCCATCGTTCAAAAGGGCCATGCTGAATAAAGTGTCAAAACCAGAAATGCAGGACAGGCCATGGAGAAACGGGAGCCTTGCTACGCTGATGGGCGGGATGTAAATTGCCAACAGCCACTCTGGAGAAGTGTACGGTGTGTCCTGAAACATCTAAAAAACTCAGCTTAGAGAGCATAGGGCACTTCCACTCATGGGCATATAAATTGGGAAAACTAAAAATCAGCAACACACAGGCACCCCAAAGTTTAGGGCTGCTCTCTTGACAAGAACCTCCACTCCGTTACACCTTCAATATCCCAGGAAAGAGAAAAATGGATAAAGAAGTTGTGGTCCTTATGTACAATGGAATACCACTCAGCCATGAAATCAACGTCATAAGGCTAGTAGCAGCATGATGAGTGGATTTAGGTACGACGACTCCAAGTGAAATAAGTCACACAGAAAAAGACACTTGTCATAAGATGTCACTTACAGAGGGAATGTAAAAACCGCTACACTTGAGCTGAATTACAAAACGGCACAGAGTCACACGTTTAGAAAACACACTATGGCTGTTTAACGGGAAAGGTGAGGTGGGGTGATGCATAAAACACGGGTGTCAAATTAGCTCAGATACCGTTCCATAAACCCAATATGTAATAGACAAGACCTACTCATTGCTCAGTGAACTGGACCCAATACCCCCTATTCACCGCCCAAGAAAATAACTGACTAGTAAGAATCTTAAAACCTATGTATTGATATCTCTCTGTAAGTGAGTCAAGTGGGTGTAAAGCGGCATAAACACAGCAGTGAAAAGCAGCTAAACCCCATTATAAAAATCAATTACTTTTAAAAACCCGTGAAACAAAGACAGTGAAAGAGAGAGAAATTCTTACAAAATTCGTTCAGGGGCTGTGATGCCACCTGGATTGACCATATCTAGACCCACAGCTGATGGAGACATAAGGGTGGACACTCTTGGGGCTGAGAGGTTTGGTGAGGTTGGGTGAGCCAACGCAGACCCTTTAAAGTAATACTGCGTGGTACCCATCCCATGGGTCCCAAATCTCCAGGTGCAAGGGCATCTTCCTACATCGAAAACATGCATGAGAAACCCAGAAGATGGTACACCGTGTGATCGGGAAAGGTTTCTAAAACGCACCTCATTTCTCATCTCCTTGTGCTCGGGTACGCCATTCCAGCCGCTTGACTAGCAATCTCCCTCCTTGAGGGCTCAGAACCTTTCACCTCCTGTTCCGTACAGGTTGCAATTTGTCCTGAGGATGAACGGGAAGAGGGGGAACCAATGAGTGCCTAGCTCTAGGTGTTGGGACAGGCACAGGTCACACTATTTTCCCATCAGGAAGAAGAATTAACCACAGGCTCAGCCTGCCGCCCGGAACCAGAATAGGGCCTGAAGCAATCCTGCGCTTTTGCGGCCAGCTCCCAAGAAAGCGAGTTGGAAAATGGAGCTCAGGGGCACTGCAATTCACAAACCTGCAGAGTTATAAATGATAACTCTCGTCCACAAATATATTGAGGGAAGGCAACGAAGAGGATTTGAAAGCAAGGCAGAATTGCAGGAAACAGATTTCAGGAGGTAGATTCGAATCGCCTTGAAAGCACAGGAAAAGCGGCCAAACCTCGACAACCATGCCCTTGGCCAGAAAGGGCGTATGCGTTTTTTCCTGAACATATTCAGGAAAAACGCATACGCCCTTTTTGGCCAACCAAGCAACCTGGAAAGGCAAATCAGCGCTACAAAGAAGTCTCGCTTCACATCGGTCAAAAGGGCCATGCTGAATAAAGTGTCAAAACCAGAAATGCAGGACAGGCCATGGAGAAACGGGAGCCTTGCTACACTGATGGGCGGGATGTAAATTGCCAACAGCCACTCTGGAGAAGTGTACGGTGTGTCCTGAAACATCTAAAAAACTCAGCTTAGAGAGCATAGGGCACTTCCACTCATGGGCATATAAATTGGGAAAAATAAAAATCAGCAAGACACAGGCACCCCAAAGTTTAGGGCTGCTCTCTTGACAAGAACCTCCACTCCGTTACACCTTCAATATCCCAGGAAAGAGAAAAATGGATAAAGAAGTTGTGGTCCTTATGTACAATGGAATACCACTCAGCCATGAAATCAACGTCATAAGGCTAGTAGCAGCATGATGAGTGGATTTAGGTACGACGACTCCAAGTGAAATAAGTAACACAGAAAAAGACACTTGTCATAAGATGTCACTTATAGAGGGAATGTAAAAACCGCTACACTTGAGCTGAATTACAAAACGGCACAGAGTCACACGTTTAGAAAACACACTATGGCTGTTTAACGGGAAAGGTGAGGTGGGGTGATGCATAAAACACGGGTGTCAAATTAGCTCAGATACCGTTCCATAAACCCAATATGTAATAGACAAGACCTACTCCTTGCTCAGTGAACTGGACCCAATACCCCCTATTCACCGCCCAAGAAAATAACTGACTAGTAAGAATCTTAAAACCTATGTATTGATATCTCTCTGTAAGTGAGTCAAGTGGGTGTAAAGCGGCATAAACACAGCAGTGAAAAGCAGCTAAACCCCATTATAAAAATCAATTACTTTTAAAAACCCGTGAAACAAAGACAGTGAAAGAGAGAGAAATTCTTACAAAATTCGTTCAGGGGCTGTGATGCCACCTGGATTGACCATATCTAGACCCACAGCTGATGGAGACATAAGGGTGGACACTCTTGGGGCTGAGAGGTTTGGTGAGGTTGGGTGAGCCAACGCAGACCCTTTAAAGTAATACTGCGTGGTACCCATCCCATGGGCCCCAAATCTCCAGGTGCAAGGGCATCTTCCTACATCGAAAACATGCATGAGAAACCCAGAAGATGGTACACCGTGTGATCGGGAAAGGTTTCTAAAACGCACCTCATTTCTCATCTCCTTGTGCTCGGGTACGCCATTCCAGCCGCTTGACTAGCAATCTCCCTCCTTGGAGACTCAGCACCTTTCACCTCCTGTTCCGTACAGGTTGCAATTTGTCCTGAGGATGAACGGGAAGAGGGGGAACCAATGAGAGACAAGCTCTAGGTGTTGGGACAGGCACAGGTCACTCTATTTTCCCATCAGGAAGAAGAATTAACCACAGGCTCAGCCTGCCGCCCGGAACCAGAATAGGGCCTGAAGCAATCCTGCGCATTTGCGGCCAGCTCCCAAGAAAGCGAGTTGGAAAATGGAGCTCAGGGGCACTGCAATTCACAAACCTGCAGAGTTATAAATGATAACTCTCGTCCACAAATATATTGAGGGAAGGCAACGAAGAGGATTTGAAAGCAAGGCAGAATTGCAGGAAACAGATTTCAGGAGGTAGATTCGAATCGCCTTGAAAGCACAGGAAAAGCGGCCAAACCTCGACAACCATGCCCTTGGCGAAAAAGGGCGTATGCGTTTTTTCCTGAATATATTCAGGAAAAAACGCATACGCCCTTTTTGGCCAACCAAGCAACCTGGAAATGCAAATCAGCGCTACAAAGAAGCCTCGCTTCCCATCGGTCAAAAGGGCCATGCTGAATACAGTGTCAAAACCAGAAATGCAGGACAGGCCATGGAGAAACGAGAGCCTTGCTACGCTGATGGGCGGGATGTAAATTGCCAACAGCCACTCTGGAGAAGTGTACGGTGTGTCCTGAAACATCTAAAAAACTCAGCTTAGAGAGCATAGGGCACTTCCACTCATGGGCGTATAAATTGGGAAAACTAAAAATCAGCAAGACACAGGCACCCCAAAGTTTAGGGCTGCTCTCTTGACAAGAACCTCCACTCCGTTACACCTTCAATATCCCAGGAAAGAGAAAAATGGATAAAGAAGTTGCGGTCCTTATGTACAATGGAATACCACTCAGCCATGAAATCAACGTCATAAGGCTAGTAGCAGCATGATGAGTGGATTTAGGTACGACGACTCCAAGTGAAATAAGTCACACAGAAAAAGACACTTGTCATAAGATGTCACTTATAGAGGGAATGTAAAAACCGCTACACTTGAGCTGAATTACAAAACGGCACAGAGTCACACGTTTAGAAATCACACTATGGCTGTTTAACGGGAAAGGTGAGGTGGGGTGATGCATAAAACACGGGTGTCAAATTAGCTCAGATACCGTTCCATAAACCCAATATGTAATAGACAAGACCTACTCCTTGCTCAGTGAACTGGACCCAATACCCCCTATTCACCGCCCAAGAAAATAACTGACTAGTAAGAATCTTAAAACCTATGTATTGATATCTCTCTGTAAGTGAGTCAAGTGGGTGTAAAGCGGCATAAACACAGCAGTGAAAAGCAGCTAAACCCCATTATAAAAATCAATTACTTTTAAAAACCCGTGAAACAAAGACAGTGAAAGAGAGAGAAATTCTTACAAAATTCGTTCAGGGGCTGTGATGCCACCTGGATTGACCATATCTAGACCCACAGCTGATGGAGACATAAGGGTGGAGACTCTTGGGGCTGAGAGGTTTGGTGAGGTTGGGTGAGCCAACGCAGACCCTTTAAAGTAATACTGCGTGGTACCCATCCCATGGGTCCCAAATCTCCAGGTGCAAGGGCATCTTCCTACATCGAAAACATGCATGAGAAACCCAGAAGATGGTACACCGTTTGATCGGGAAAGGTTTCTAAAACGCACCTCATTTCTCATCTCCTTGTGCTCGGGTACACCATTCCAGCCGCTTGACTAGCAATCTCCCTCCTTGGAGACTCAGCACCTTTCACCTCGTGTTCCGTACAGGTTGCAATTTGTCCTGAGGATGAACGGGAAGAGGGGGAACCAATGAGAGACTAGCTCTAGGTGTTGGGACAGGCACAGGTCACTCTATTTTCCCATCAGGAAGAAGAATTAACCACAGGCTCAGCCTGCCGCCCGGAACCAGAATAGGGCCTGAAGCAATCCTGCGCTTTTGCGGCCAGCTCCCAAGAAAGCGAGTTGGAAAATGGAGCTCAGGGGCACTGCAATTCACAAACCTGCAGAGTTATAAATGATAACTCTCGTCCACAAATATATTGAGGGAAGGCAACGAAGAGGATTTGAAAGCAAGGCAGAATTGCAGGAAACAGATTTCAGGAGGTAGATTCGAATCGCCTTGAAAGCACAGGACAAGCGGCCAAACCTCGACAACCATGCCCTTGGCCAAAAAGGGCGTATGCGTTTTTTCCTGAATATTTTCAGGAAAAAACGCATACGCCCTTTTTGACCAACCAAGCAACCTGGAAAGGCAAATCAGCGCTACAAAGAAGCCTCGCTTCCCATCGGTCAAAAGGGCCATGCTGAATAGAGTGTCAAAACCAGAAATGCAGGACAGGCCATGGAGAAACGAGAGCCTTGCTACGCTGATGGGCGGGATGTAAATTGCCAACAGCCACTCTGGAGAAGTGTACGGTGTGTCCTGAAACATCTAAAAAACTCAGCTTAGAGAGCATAGTGCACTTCCACTCATGCGCGTATAAATTGGGAAAACTAAAAATCAGCAAGACACAGGCACCCCAAAGTTTAGGGCTGCTCTCTTGACAAGAACCTCCACTCCGTTACACCTTCAATATCCCAGGAAAGAGAAAAATGGATAAAGAAGTTGTGGTCCTTATGTACAATGGAAAATCACTCAGCCATGAAATCAACGTCATAAGGCTAGTAGCAGCATGATGAGTGGATTTAGGTACGACGATTCTAAGTGAAATAAGTCACACAGAAAAAGACACTTGTCATAAGATATCTCTTATAGAGGGAATGTAAAAACCGCTACACTTGAGCTGAATTACAAAACGGCACAGAGTCACACGTTTAGAAACCACACTATGGCTGCTTAACGGGTAAGGTGAGGTGGGGTGATGCATAAAACACGGGTGTCAAATTAGCTCAGATACCGTTCCATAAACCCAATATGTAATAGACAAGACCTACTCCTTGCTCAGTGAACTGGACTCAACACCCCATATTCACCGCCCAAGAACATATCTGACTAGTAAGAATCTTAAAACCTATGTATTGATATCTCTCTGTAAGTGAGTCAAGTGGGTGTAAAGCGTCATAAACACAGCAGTGAAAAGCAGCTAAACCCCATTATAAAAATCAATTACTTTTAAAAACCCGTGAAACAAAGACAGTGAAAGAGAGAGAAATTCTTACAAAATTCGTTCAGGGGCTGTGATGCCACCTGGATTGACCATATCTAGACCCACAGCTGATGGAGACATAAGGGTGGACACTCTTGGGGCTGAGAGGTTTGGTGAGGTTGGGTGAGCAAACGCAGACCCTTTAAAGTAATACTGCGTGGTACCCATCCCATGGGCCCCAGATCTCCAGGTTCAAGGGCATCTTCCTACATCGAAAACATGCATGAGAAACCCAGAAGATGGTACACCGTGTGATCGGGAAAGGTTTCTAAAACGCACCTCATTTCTCATCTCCTTGTGCTCGGGTTCGCCATTCCAGCCGCTTGACTACCAATCTCCCTCCTTGGAGACTCAGCACCTTTCACCTCCTGTTCCGTACAGGTTGCAATTTGTCCTGAGGATGAACGGGAAGAGGGGGAACCAATGAGAGACTAGCTCTAGGTGTTGGGACAGGCACAGGTCACTCTATTTTCCCATCAGGAAGAAGAATTAACCACAGGCTCAGGCTGCCGCCCGGAACCAGAATAGGGCCTGAAGCAATCCTGCGCTTTTGCGGCCACCTCCCAAGAAAGCGAGTTGGAAAATGGAGCTCAGGGGCACTGCAATTCACAAACCTGCAGAGTTATAAATGATAACTCTCGTCCACAAATATATTGAGGGAAGGCAACGAAGAGGATTTGAAAGCAAGGCAGAATTGCAGGAAACAGATTTCAGGAGGTAGATTCGAATCGCCTTGAAAGCACAGGAAAAGCAGCCAAACCTCGACAACCATGCCCTTGGCCAAAAAGGGCGTATGCGTTTTTTCCTGAATATATTCAGGAAAAAACGCATACGCCCTTTTTGCCCAACCAAGAACCTGGAAAGGCAAATCAGCGCTACAAAGAAGTCTCGCTTCCCATCGGTCAAAAGGGCCATGCTGAATACAGTGTCAAAACCAGAAATGCAGGACAGGCCATGGAGAAACGGGAGCCTTGCTACGCTGATGGGCGGGATGTAAATTACCAACAGCCACTCTGGAGAAGTGTACGGTGTGTCCTGAAACATCTAAAAAACTCAGCTTAGAGAGCATAGGGCACTTCCACTCATGGGCGTATAAATTGGGAAAACTAAAAATCAGCAAGACACAGGCACCCCAAAGTTTAGGGCTGCTCTCTTAACAAGAACCTCCACTCCGTTACACCTTAAATATGCCAGGAGAGAGAAAAATGGATAAAGAAGTTGTGGTCCTTATGTACAATGGAATATCACTCAGCCATGAAATCAACGTCATAAGGCTAGTAGCAGCATGATGAGTGGATTTAGGTACGACGATTCCAAGTGAAATAAGTCACACAGAAAAATACACTTGTCATAAGATGTCACTTATAGAGGGAATGTAAAAACCGCTACACTTGAGCTGAATTACAAAACGGCACAGAGTCACACGTTTAGAAAACACACTATGGCTGTTTAACGGGAAAGGTGAGGTGGGGTGATGCATAAAACACGGGTGTCAAATTAGCTCAGATACCGTTCCATAAACCCAATATGTAATAGACAAGACCTACTCCTTGCTCAGTGAACTGGACTCAACACCCCCTATTCACTGCCCAAGAACATATCTGACTAGTAAGAATCTTAAAACCTATGTATTGATATCTCTCTGTAAGTGACTCAAGTGGTTGTAAAGCGGCATAAACACAGCAGTGAAAAGCAGCTAAACCCCATTATAAAAATCAATTACTTTTAAAAACCCGTGAAACAAAGACAGTGAAAGAGAGAGAAATTCTTACAAAATTCGTTCAGGGGCTGTGATGCCACCTGGATTGACCATATCTAGACCCACAGCTGATGGAGACATAAGGGTGGACACTCTTGGGGCTGAGAGGTTTGGTGAGGTTGGGTGAGCCAACGCAGACCCTTTAAAGTAATACTGCGTGGTACCCATCCCATGGGTCCCAAATCTCCAGGTGCAAGGGCATCTTCCTACATCGAAAACATGCATGAGAAACCCAGAAGATGGTACACCGTGTGATCGGGAAAGGTTTCTAAAACGCACCTCATTTATCATCTCCTTGTGCTCGGGTTCGCCATTCCAGCCGCTTGACTAGCAATCTCCCTCCTTGGAGACTCAGCACCTTTCACCTCCTGTTCCGTACAGGTTGCAATTTGTCCTGAGGATGAACGGGAAGAGGGGGAACCAATGAGAGACTAGCTCTAGGTGTTGGGACAGGCACAGGTCACACTATTTTCCCATCAGGAAGAAGAATTAACCACAGGCTCAGCCTGCCGCCCGGAACCAGAATAGGGCCTTAAGCAATCCTGCGCTTTTGCGGCCAGCTCCCAAGAAAGCGAGTTGGAAAATGGAGCTCAGGGGCACTGCAATTCACAAACCTGCAGAGTTATAAATGATAACTCTCGTCCACAAATATATTGAGGGAAGGCAACGAAGAGGATTTGAAAGCAAGGCAGAATTGCAGGAAACAGATTTCAGGAGGTAGATTCGAATCGCCTTGAAAGCACAGGAAAAGCGGCCAAACCTCGACAACCATGCCCTTGGCCAAAAAGGGCGTATGCGTTTTTTCCTGAACATATTCAGGAAAAACGCATACGCCCTTTTTGGCCAACCAAGCAACCTGGAAAGGCAAATCAGCGCTACAAAGAAGTCTCGCTTCCCATCGTTCAAAAGGGCCATGCTGAATAAAGTGTCAAAACCAGAAATGCAGGACAGGCCATGGAGAAACGGGAGCCTTGCTACGCTGATGGGCGGGATGTAAATTGCCAACAGCCACTCTGGAGAAGTGTACGGTGTGTCCTGAAACATCTAAAAAACTCAGCTTAGAGAGCATAGGGCACTTCCACTCATGGGCATATAAATTGGGAAAACTAAAAATCAGCAACACACAGGCACCCCAAAGTTTAGGGCTGCTCTCTTGACAAGAACCTCCACTCCGTTACACCTTCAATATCCCAGGAAAGAGAAAAATGGATAAAGAAGTTGTGGTCCTTATGTACAATGGAATACCACTCAGCCATGAAATCAACGTCATAAGGCTAGTAGCAGCATGATGAGTGGATTTAGGTACGACGACTCCAAGTGAAATAAGTCACACAGAAAAAGACACTTGTCATAAGATGTCACTTACAGAGGGAATGTAAAAACCGCTACACTTGAGCTGAATTACAAAACGGCACAGAGTCACACGTTTAGAAAACACACTATGGCTGTTTAACGGGAAAGGTGAGGTGGGGTGATGCATAAAACACGGGTGTCAAATTAGCTCAGATACCGTTCCATAAACCCAATATGTAATAGACAAGACCTACTCATTGCTCAGTGAACTGGACCCAATACCCCCTATTCACCGCCCAAGAAAATAACTGACTAGTAAGAATCTTAAAACCTATGTATTGATATCTCTCTGTAAGTGAGTCAAGTGGGTGTAAAGCGGCATAAACACAGCAGTGAAAAGCAGCTAAACCCCATTATAAAAATCAATTACTTTTAAAAACCCGTGAAACAAAGACAGTGAAAGAGAGAGAAATTCTTACAAAATTCGTTCAGGGGCTGTGATGCCACCTGGATTGACCATATCTAGACCCACAGCTGATGGAGACATAAGGGTGGACACTCTTGGGGCTGAGAGGTTTGGTGAGGTTGGGTGAGCCAACGCAGACCCTTTAAAGTAATACTGCGTGGTACCCATCCCATGGGTCCCAAATCTCCAGGTGCAAGGGCATCTTCCTACATCGAAAACATGCATGAGAAACCCAGAAGATGGTACACCGTGTGATCGGGAAAGGTTTCTAAAACGCACCTCATTTCTCATCTCCTTGTGCTCGGGTACGCCATTCCAGCCGCTTGACTAGCAATCTCCCTCCTTGAGGACTCAGAACCTTTCACCTCCTGTTCCGTACAGGTTGCAATTTGTCCTGAGGATGAACGGGAAGAGGGGGAACCAATGAGTGCCTAGCTCTAGGTGTTGGGACAGGCACAGGTCACACTATTTTCCCATCAGGAAGAAGAATTAACCACAGGCTCAGCCTGCCGCCCGGAACCAGAATAGGGCCTGAAGCAATCCTGCGCTTTTGCGGCCAGCTCCCAAGAAAGCGAGTTGGAAAATGGAGCTCAGGGGCACTGCAATTCACAAACCTGCAGAGTTATAAATGATAACTCTCGTCCACAAATATATTGAGGGAAGGCAACGAAGAGGATTTGAAAGCAAGGCAGAATTGCAGGAAACAGATTTCAGGAGGTAGATTCGAATCGCCTTGAAAGCACAGGAAAAGCGGCCAAACCTCGACAACCATGCCCTTGGCCAGAAAGGGCGTATGCGTTTTTTCCTGAACATATTCAGGAAAAACGCATACGCCCTTTTTGGCCAACCAAGCAACCTGGAAAGGCAAATCAGCGCTACAAAGAAGTCTCGCTTCACATCGGTCAAAAGGGCCATGCTGAATAAAGTGTCAAAACCAGAAATGCAGGACAGGCCATGGAGAAACGGGAGCCTTGCTACACTGATGGGCGGGATGTAAATTGCCAACAGCCACTCTGGAGAAGTGTACGGTGTGTCCTGAAACATCTAAAAAACTCAGCTTAGAGAGCATAGGGCACTTCCACTCATGGGCATATAAATTGGGAAAAATAAAAATCAGCAAGACACAGGCACCCCAAAGTTTAGGGCTGCTCTCTTGACAAGAACCTCCACTCCGTTACACCTTCAATATCCCAGGAAAGAGAAAAATGGATAAAGAAGTTGTGGTCCTTATGTACAATGGAATACCACTCAGCCATGAAATCAACGTCATAAGGCTAGTAGCAGCATGATGAGTGGATTTAGGTACGACGACTCCAAGTGAAATAAGTAACACAGAAAAAGACACTTGTCATAAGATGTCACTTATAGAGGGAATGTAAAAACCGCTACACTTGAGCTGAATTACAAAACGGCACAGAGTCACACGTTTAGAAAACACACTATGGCTGTTTAACGGGAAAGGTGAGGTGGGGTGATGCATAAAACACGGGTGTCAAATTAGCTCAGATACCGTTCCATAAACCCAATATGTAATAGACAAGACCTACTCCTTGCTCAGTGAACTGGACCCAATACCCCCTATTCACCGCCCAAGAAAATAACTGACTAGTAAGAATCTTAAAACCTATGTATTGATATCTCTCTGTAAGTGAGTCAAGTGGGTGTAAAGCGGCATAAACACAGCAGTGAAAAGCAGCTAAACCCCATTATAAAAATCAATTACTTTTAAAAACCCGTGAAACAAAGACAGTGAAAGAGAGAGAAATTCTTACAAAATTCGTTCAGGGGCTGTGATGCCACCTGGATTGACCATATCTAGACCCACAGCTGATGGAGACATAAGGGTGGACACTCTTGGGGCTGAGAGGTTTGGTGAGGTTGGGTGAGCCAACGCAGACCCTTTAAAGTAATACTGCGTGGTACCCATCCCATGGGCCCCAAATCTCCAGGTGCAAGGGCATCTTCCTACATCGAAAACATGCATGAGAAACCCAGAAGATGGTACACCGTGTGATCGGGAAAGGTTTCTAAAACGCACCTCATTTCTCATCTCCTTGTGCTCGGGTACGCCATTCCAGCCGCTTGACTAGCAATCTCCCTCCTTGGAGACTCAGCACCTTTCACCTCCTGTTCCGTACAGGTTGCAATTTGTCCTGAGGATGAACGGGAAGAGGGGGAACCAATGAGAGACAAGCTCTAGGTGTTGGGACAGGCACAGGTCACTCTATTTTCCCATCAGGAAGAAGAATTAACCACAGGCTCAGCCTGCCGCCCGGAACCAGAATAGGGCCTGAAGCAATCCTGCGCATTTGCGGCCAGCTCCCAAGAAAGCGAGTTGGAAAATGGAGCTCAGGGGCACTGCAATTCACAAACCTGCAGAGTTATAAATGATAACTCTCGTCCACAAATATATTGAGGGAAGGCAACGAAGAGGATTTGAAAGCAAGGCAGAATTGCAGGAAACAGATTTCAGGAGGTAGATTCGAATCGCCTTGAAAGCACAGGAAAAGCGGCCAAACCTCGACAACCATGCCCTTGGCGAAAAAGGGCGTATGCGTTTTTTCCTGAATATATTCAGGAAAAAACGCATACGCCCTTTTTGGCCAACCAAGCAACCTGGAAATGCAAATCAGCGCTACAAAGAAGCCTCGCTTCCCATCGGTCAAAAGGGCCATGCTGAATACAGTGTCAAAACCAGAAATGCAGGACAGGCCATGGAGAAACGAGAGCCTTGCTACGCTGATGGGCGGGATGTAAATTGCCAACAGCCACTCTGGAGAAGTGTACGGTGTGTCCTGAAACATCTAAAAAACTCAGCTTAGAGAGCATAGTGCACTTCCACTCATGGGCGTATAAATTGGGAAAACTAAAAATCAGCAAGACACAGGCACCCCAAAGTTTAGGGCTGCTCTCTTGCCAAGAACCTCCACTCCGTTACACCTTCAATATCCCAGGAAAGAGAAAAATGGATAAAGAAGTTGCGGTCCTTATGTACAATGGAATACCACTCAGCCATGAAATCAACGTCATAAGGCTAGTAGCAGCATGATGAGTGGATTTAGGTACGACGACTCCAAGTGAAATAAGTCACACAGAAAAAGACACTTGTCATAAGATGTCACTTATAGAGGGAATGTAAAAACCGCTACACTTGAGCTGAATTACAAAACGGCACAGAGTCACACGTTTAGAAATCACACTATGGCTGTTTAACGGGAAAGGTGAGGTGGGGTGATGCATAAAACACGGGTGTCAAATTAGCTCAGATACCGTTCCATAAACCCAATATGTAATAGACAAGACCTACTCCTTGCTCAGTGAACTGGACCCAATACCCCCTATTCACCGCCCAAGAAAATAACTGACTAGTAAGAATCTTAAAACCTATGTATTGATATCTCTCTGTAAGTGAGTCAAGTGGGTGTAAAGCGGCATAAACACAGCAGTGAAAAGCAGCTAAACCCCATTATAAAAATCAATTACTTTTAAAAACCCGTGAAACAAAGACAGTGAAAGAGAGAGAAATTCTTACAAAATTCGTTCAGGGGCTGTGATGCCACCTGGATTGACCATATCTAGACCCACAGCTGATGGAGACATAAGGGTGGAGACTCTTGGGGCTGAGAGGTTTGGTGAGGTTGGGTGAGCCAACGCAGACCCTTTAAAGTAATACTGCGTGGTACCCATCCCATGGGTCCCAAATCTCCAGGTGCAAGGGCATCTTCCTACATCGAAAACATGCATGAGAAACCCAGAAGATGGTACACCGTTTGATCGGGAAAGGTTTCTAAAACGCACCTCATTTCTCATCTCCTTGTGCTCGGGTACACCATTCCAGCCGCTTGACTAGCAATCTCCCTCCTTGGAGACTCAGCACCTTTCACCTCGTGTTCCGTACAGGTTGCAATTTGTCCTGAGGATGAACGGGAAGAGGGGGAACCAATGAGAGACTAGCTCTAGGTGTTGGGACAGGCACAGGTCACTCTATTTTCCCATCAGGAAGAAGAATTAACCACAGGCTCAGCCTGCCGCCCGGAACCAGAATAGGGCCTGAAGCAATCCTGCGCTTTTGCGGCCAGCTCCCAAGAAAGCGAGTTGGAAAATGGAGCTCAGGGGCACTGCAATTCACAAACCTGCAGAGTTATAAATGATAACTCTCGTCCACAAATATATTGAGGGAAGGCAACGAAGAGGATTTGAAAGCAAGGCAGAATTGCAGGAAACAGATTTCAGGAGGTAGATTCGAATCGCCTTGAAAGCACAGGACAAGCGGCCAAACCTCGACAACCATGCCCTTGGCCAAAAAGGGCGTATGCGTTTTTTCCTGAATATTTTCAGGAAAAAACGCATACGCCCTTTTTGACCAACCAAGCAACCTGGAAAGGCAAATCAGCGCTACAAAGAAGCCTCGCTTCCCATCGGTCAAAAGGGCCATGCTGAATAGAGTGTCAAAACCAGAAATGCAGGACAGGCCATGGAGAAACGAGAGCCTTGCTACGCTGATGGGCGGGATGTAAATTGCCAACAGCCACTCTGGAGAAGTGTACGGTGTGTCCTGAAACATCTAAAAAACTCAGCTTAGAGAGCATAGTGCACTTCCACTCATGCGCGTATAAATTGGGAAAACTAAAAATCAGCAAGACACAGGCACCCCAAAGTTTAGGGCTGCTCTCTTGACAAGAACCTCCACTCCGTTACACCTTCAATATCCCAGGAAAGAGAAAAATGGATAAAGAAGTTGTGGTCCTTATGTACAATGGAAAATCACTCAGCCATGAAATCAACGTCATAAGGCTAGTAGCAGCATGATGAGTGGATTTAGGTACGACGATTCTAAGTGAAATAAGTCACACAGAAAAAGACACTTGTCATAAGATATCTCTTATAGAGGGAATGTAAAAACCGCTACACTTGAGCTGAATTACAAAACGGCACAGAGTCACACGTTTAGAAACCACACTATGGCTGCTTAACGGGTAAGGTGAGGTGGGGTGATGCATAAAACACGGGTGTCAAATTAGCTCAGATACCGTTCCATAAACCCAATATGTAATAGACAAGACCTACTCCTTGCTCAGTGAACTGGACTCAACACCCCATATTCACCGCCCAAGAACATATCTGACTAGTAAGAATCTTAAAACCTATGTATTGATATCTCTCTGTAAGTGAGTCAAGTGGGTGTAAAGCGTCATAAACACAGCAGTGAAAAGCAGCTAAACCCCATTATAAAAATCAATTACTTTTAAAAACCCGTGAAACAAAGACAGTGAAAGAGAGAGAAATTCTTACAAAATTCGTTCAGGGGCTGTGATGCCACCTGGATTGACCATATCTAGACCCACAGCTGATGGAGACATAAGGGTGGACACTCTTGGGGCTGAGAGGTTTGGTGAGGTTGGGTGAGCAAACGCAGACCCTTTAAAGTAATACTGCGTGGTACCCATCCCATGGGCCCCAGATCTCCAGGTTCAAGGGCATCTTCCTACATCGAAAACATGCATGAGAAACCCAGAAGATGGTACACCGTGTGATCGGGAAAGGTTTCTAAAACGCACCTCATTTCTCATCTCCTTGTGCTCGGGTTCGCCATTCCAGCCGCTTGACTACCAATCTCCCTCCTTGGAGACTCAGCACCTTTCACCTCCTGTTCCGTACAGGTTGCAATTTGTCCTGAGGATGAACGGGAAGAGGGGGAACCAATGAGAGACTAGCTCTAGGTGTTGGGACAGGCACAGGTCACTCTATTTTCCCATCAGGAAGAAGAATTAACCACAGGTTCAGGCTGCCGCCGGGAACCAGAATAGGGCCTGAAGCAATCCTGCGCTTTTGCGGCCACCTCCCAAGAAAGCGAGTTGGAAAATGGAGCTCAGGGGCACTGCAATTCACAAACCTGCAGAGTTATAAATGATAACTCTCGTCCACAAATATATTGAGGGAAGGCAACGAAGAGGATTTGAAAGCAAGGCAGAATTGCAGGAAACAGATTTCAGGAGGTAGATTCGAATCGCCTTGAAAGCACAGGAAAAGCAGCCAAACCTCGACAACCATGCCCTTGGCCAAAAAGGGCGTATGCGTTTTTTCCTGAATATATTCAGGAAAAAACGCATACGCCCTTTTTGCCCAACCAAGAACCTGGAAAGGCAAATCAGCGCTACAAAGAAGTCTCGCTTCCCATCGGTCAAAAGGGCCATGCTGAATACAGTGTCAAAACCAGAAATGCAGGACAGGCCATGGAGAAACGGGAGCCTTGCTACGCTGATGGGCGGGATGTAAATTACCAACAGCCACTCTGGAGAAGTGTACGGTGTGTCCTGAAACATCTAAAAAACTCAGCTTAGAGAGCATAGGGCACTTCCACTCATGGGCGTATAAATTGGGAAAACTAAAAATCAGCAAGACACAGGCACCCCAAAGTTTAGGGCTGCTCTCTTAACAAGAACCTCCACTCCGTTACACCTTAAATATGCCAGGAGAGAGAAAAATGGATAAAGAAGTTGTGGTCCTTATGTACAATGGAATATCACTCAGCCATGAAATCAACGTCATAAGGCTAGTAGCAGCATGATGAGTGGATTTAGGTACGACGATTCCAAGTGAAATAAGTCACACAGAAAAATACACTTGTCATAAGATGTCACTTATAGAGGGAATGTAAAAACCGCTACACTTGAGCTGAATTACAAAACGGCACAGAGTCACACGTTTAGAAAACACACTATGGCTGTTTAACGGGAAAGGTGAGGTGGGGTGATGCATAAAACACGGGTGTCAAATTAGCTCAGATACCGTTCCATAAACCCAATATGTAATAGACAAGACCTACTCCTTGCTCAGTGAACTGGACTCAACACCCCCTATTCACTGCCCAAGAACATATCTGACTAGTAAGAATCTTAAAACCTATGTATTGATATCTCTCTGTAAGTGACTCAAGTGGTTGTAAAGCGGCATAAACACAGCAGTGAAAAGCAGCTAAACCCCATTATAAAAATCAATTACTTTTAAAAACCCGTGAAACAAAGACAGTGAAAGAGAGAGAAATTCTTACAAAATTCGTTCAGGGGCTGTGATGCCACCTGGATTGACCATATCTAGACCCACAGCTGATGGAGACATAAGGGTGGACACTCTTGGGGCTGAGAGGTTTGGTGAGGTTGGGTGAGCAAACGCAGACCCTTTAAAGTAATACTGCGTGGTACCCATCCCATGGGCCCCAGATCTCCAGGTTAAAGGGCATCTTCCTACATCGAAAACATGCATGAGAAACCCAGAAGATGGTACACCGTGTGATCGGGAAAGGTTTCTAAAACGCACCTCATTTCTCATCTCCTTGTGCTCGGGTTCGCCATTCCAGCCGCTTGACTAGCAATCTCCCTCCTTGGAGACTCAGCACCTTTCACCTCCTGTTCCGTACAGGTTGCAATTTGTCCTGAGGATGAACGGGAAGAGGGGGAACCAATGAGAGACTAGCTCTAGGTGTTGGGACAGGCACAGGTCACTCTATTTTCCCATCAGGAAGAAGAATTAACCACAGGCTCAGCCTGCCGCCCGGAACCAGAATAGGGCCTGAAGCAATCCTGCGCTTTTGCGGCCAGCTCCCAAGAAAGCGAGTTGGAAAATGGAGCTCAGGGGCACTGCAATTCACAAACCTGCAGAGTTATAAATGATAACTCTCGTCCACAAATATATTGAGGGAAGGCAACGAAGAGGATATGAAAGCAAGGCAGAATTGCAGGAAACAGATTTCAGGAGGTAGATTCGAATCGCATTGAAAGCACAGGAATAGCGGCCAAACCTCGACAACGATGCCCTTGGCCAAAAAGGGCGTATGCGTTTTTTCCTGAATATATTCAGGAAAAAACGCTTACGCCCTTTTTGGCCAACCAAGCAACCTGGAAAGGCAAATCAGCGCTACAAAGAAGTCTCGCTTCCCATCGGTCAAAAGGGCCATGCTGAATAAAGTGTCAAAACCAGAAATGCAGGACAGGCCATGGAGAAACGGGAGCCTTGCTACGCTGATGGGCGGGATGTAATTTGCCAAAAGCCACTCTGGAGAAGTGTACGGTGTGTCCTGAAACATCTAAAAAACTCAGCTTAGAGAGCATAGGGCACTTCCACTCATGGGCGTATAAATTGGGAAAACTAAAAATCAGCAAGACACAGGCACCCCAAAGTTTAGGGCTGCTCTCTTGACAAGAACCTCCACTCCGTTACACCTTCAATATCCCAGGAAAGAGAAAAATGGATAAAGAAGTTGTGGTCCTTATGTACAATGGAAAATCACTCAGCCATGAAATCAACGTCATAAGGCTAGTAGCAGCATGATGAGTGGATTTAAGTACGACGATTCTAAGTGAAATAAGTCACACAGAAAAAGACACTTGTCATAAGATATCTCTTATAGAGGGAATGTAAAAACCGCTACACTTGAGCTGAATTACAAAACGGCACAGAGTCACACGTTTAGAAACCACACTATGGCTGCTTAACGGGAAAGGTGAGGTGGGGTGATGCATAAAACACGGGTGTCAAATTAGCTCAGATACCGTTCCATAAACCCAATATGTAATAGACAAGACCTACTCCTTGCTCAGTGAACTGGACTCAACACCCCATATTCACCGCCCAAGAACATATCTGACTAGTAAGAATCTTAAAACCTATGTATTGATATCTCTCTGTAAGTGAGTCAAGTGGGTGTAAAGCGTCATAAACACAGCAGTGAAAAGCAGCTAAACCCCATTATAAAAATCAATTACTTTTAAAAACCCGTGAAACAAAGACAGTGAAAGAGAGAGAAATTCTTACAAAATTCGTTCAGGGGCTGTGATGCCACCTGGATTGACCATATCTAGACCCACAGCTGATGGAGACATAAGGGTGGACACTCTTGGGGCTGAGAGTTTTGGTGAGGTTGGGTGAGCAAACGCAGACCCTTTAAAGTAATACTGCGTGGTACCCATCCCATGGGCCCCAGATCTCCAGGTTCAAGGGCATCTTCCTACATCGAAAACATGCATGAGAAACCCAGAAGATGGTACACCGTGTGATCGGAAAAGGTTTCTAAAACGCACCTCATTTCTCATCTCCTTGTGCTCGGGTTCGCCATTCCAGCCGCTTGACTAGCAATCTCCCTCCTTAGAGACTCAGCACCTTTCACCTCCTGTTCCGTACAGGTTGCAATTTGTCCTGAGGATGAACGGGAAGAGGGGGAACCAATGAGAGACTAGCTCTAGGTGTTGGGACAGGCACAGGTCACTCTATTTTCCCATCAGGAAGAAGAATTAACCACAGGCTCACCCTGCCGCCCGGAAACAGAATAGGGCCTGAAGCAATCCTGCGCGTTTGCGGCCAGCTCCGAAGAAAGCGAGTTGAAAAATGGAGCTCAGGGGCACTGCAATTCACAAACCTGCAGAGTTATAAATGGTAACTCTCGTCCACAAATATATTGAGGGAAGGCAACGAAGAGGATTTGAAAGCAAGGCAGAATTGTAGGAAACAGATTTCAGGAGGTAGATTCGAATCGCCTTGAAAGCACAGGAAAAGCGGCAAAACCTCCACAACGATGCCCTTGGCCAAAAAGGGCGTATGCGTTTTTTCCTGAATATATTCAGGAAAAAACGCATACGCCCTTTTTGGCCAACCAAGCAACCTGGAAAGGCAAATCAGCGCTACAAAGAAGTCTCGCTTCCCATCAGTCAAAAGGGCCATGCTGAATAAAGTGTCAAAACCAGAAATGCAGGACAGGCCATGGAGAAACGGGAGCCTTGCTACGCTGATGGGCGGGATGTAAATTGCCAACAGCCACTCTGGAGAAGTGTACGGTGTGTCCTGAAACATCTAAAAAACTCAGCTTAGAGAGCATAAGGCACTTCCACTCATGGGCGTATAAATTGGGAAAACTAAAAATCAGCAAGACACAGGCACCCCAAAGTTTAGGGCTGCTCTCTTGACAAGAACCTCCACTCCGTTACACCTTAAATATCCCAGGAGAGAGAAAAATGGATAAGGAAGTTGTGGTCCTTATGTACAATGGAATATCACTCAGCCATGAAATCAACGTCATAAGGCTAGTAGCAGCATGATGAGTGGATTTAGGTACGACGATTCCAAGTGAAATAAGTCACACAGAAAAATACACTTGTTATAAGATGTCACTTATAGAGGGAATGTAAAAACCGCTACACTTGAGCTGAATTACAAAACGGCACAGAGTCACACGTTTAGAAAACACACTATGGCTGTTTAACGGGAAAGGTGAGGTGGGGTGATGCATAAAACACGGGTGTCAAATTAGCTCAGATACCGTTCCATAAACCCAATATGTAATAGACAAGACCTACTCCTTGCTCAGTGAACTGGACTCAACACCCCATATTCACCGCCCAAGAACATATCTGACTAGTAAGAATCTTAAAACCTATGTATTGATATCTCTCTGTAAGTGAGTCAAGTGGGTGTAAAGCGTCATAAACACAGCAGTGAAAAGCAGCTAAACCCCATTATAAAAATCAATTACTTTTAAAAACCCGTGAAACAAAGACAGTGAAAGAGAGAGAAATTCTTACAAAATTCGTTCAGGGGCTGTGATGCCACCTGGATTGACCATATCTAGACCCACAGCTGATGGAGACATAAGGGTGGACACTCTTGGGGCTGAGAGGTTTGGTGAGGTTGGGTGAGCAAACGCAGACCCTTTAAAGTAATACTGCGTGGTACCCATCCCATGGGCCCCAGATCTCCAGGTTCAAGGGCATCTTCCTACATCGAAAACATGCATGAGAAACCCAGAAGATGGTACACCGTGTGATCGGGAAAGGTTTCTAAAACGCACCTCATTTCTCATCTCCTTGTGCTCGGGTTCGCCATTCCAGCCGCTTGACTACCAATCTCCCTCCTTGGAGACTCAGCACCTTTCACCTCCTGTTCCGTACAGGTTGCAATTTGTCCTGAGGATGAACGGGAAGAGGGGGAACCAATGAGAGACTAGCTCTAGGTGTTGGGACAGGCACAGGTCACTCTATTTTCCCATCAGGAAGAAGAATTAACCACAGGCTCAGGCTGCCGCCCGGAACCAGAATAGGGCCTGAAGCAATCCTGCGCTTTTGCGGCCACCTCCCAAGAAAGCGAGTTGGAAAATGGAGCTCAGGGGCACTGCAATTCACAAACTTGCAGAGTTATAAATGATAACTCTCGTCCACAAATATATTGAGGGAAGGCAACGAAGAGGATTTGAAAGCAAGGCAGAATTGCAGGAAACAGATTTCAGGAGGTAGATTCGAATCGCCTTGAAAGCACAGGAAAAGCAGCCAAACCTCGACAACCATGCCCTTGGCCAAAAAGGGCGTATGCGTTTTTTCCTGAATATATTCAGGAAAAAACGCATACGCCCTTTTTGCCCAACCAAGAACCTGGAAAGGCAAATCAGCGCTACAAAGAAGTCTCGCTTCCCATCGGTCAAAAGGGCCATGCTGAATACAGTGTCAAAACCAGAAATGCAGGACAGGCCATGGAGAAACGGGAGCCTTGCTACGCTGATGGGCGGGATGTAAATTACCAACAGCCACTCTGGAGAAGTGTACGGTGTGTCCTGAAACATCTAAAAAACTCAGCTTAGAGAGCATAGGGCACTTCCACTCATGGGCGTATAAATTGGGAAAACTAAAAATCAGCAAGACACAGGCACCCCAAAGTTTAGGGCTGCTCTCTTAACAAGAACCTCCACTCCGTTACACCTTAAATATGCCAGGAGAGAGAAAAATGGATAAAGAAGTTGTGGTCCTTATGTACAATGGAATATCACTCAGCCATGAAATCAACGTCATAAGGCTAGTAGCAGCATGATGAGTGGATTTAGGTACGACGATTCCAAGTGAAATAAGTCACACAGAAAAATACACTTGTCATAAGATGTCACTTATAGAGGGAATGTAAAAACCGCTACACTTGAGCTGAATTACAAAACGGCACAGAGTCACACGTTTAGAAAACACACTATGGCTGTTTAACGGGAAAGGTGAGGTGGGGTGATGCATAAAACACGGGTGTCAAATTAGCTCAGATACCGTTCCATAAACCCAATATGTAATAGACAAGACCTACTCCTTGCTCAGTGAACTGGACTCAACACCCCCTATTCACTGCCCAAGAACATATCTGACTAGTAAGAATCTTAAAACCTATGTATTGATATCTCTCTGTAAGTGACTCAAGTGGTTGTAAAGCGGCATAAACACAGCAGTGAAAAGCAGCTAAACCCCATTATAAAAATCAATTACTTTTAAAAACCCGTGAAACAAAGACAGTGAAAGAGAGAGAAATTCTTACAAAATTCGTTCAGGGGCTGTGATGCCACCTGGATTGACCATATCTAGACCCACAGCTGATGGAGACATAAGGGTGGACACTCTTGGGGCTGAGAGGTTTGGTGAGGTTGGGTGAGCAAACGCAGACCCTTTAAAGTAATACTGCGTGGTACCCATCCCATGGGCCCCAGATCTCCAGGTTAAAGGGCATCTTCCTACATCGAAAACATGCATGAGAAACCCAGAAGATGGTACACCGTGTGATCGGGAAAGGTTTCTAAAACGCACCTCATTTCTCATCTCCTTGTGCTCGGGTTCGCCATTCCAGCCGCTTGACTAGCAATCTCCCTCCTTGGAGACTCAGCACCTTTCACCTCCTGTTCCGTACAGGTTGCAATTTGTCCTGAGGATGAACGGGAAGAGGGGGAACCAATGAGAGACTAGCTCTAGGTGTTGGGACAGGCACAGGTCACTCTATTTTCCCATCAGGAAGAAGAATTAACCACAGGCTCAGCCTGCCGCCCGGAACCAGAATAGGGCCTGAAGCAATCCTGCGCTTTTGCGGCCAGCTCCCAAGAAAGCGAGTTGGAAAATGGAGCTCAGGGGCACTGCAATTCACAAACCTGCAGAGTTATAAATGATAACTCTCGTCCACAAATATATTGAGGGAAGGCAACGAAGAGGATATGAAAGCAAGGCAGAATTGCAGGAAACAGATTTCAGGAGGTAGATTCGAATCGCATTGAAAGCACAGGAATAGCGGCCAAACCTCGACAACGATGCCCTTGGCCAAAAAGGGCGTATGCGTTTTTTCCTGAATATATTCAGGAAAAAACGCTTACGCCCTTTTTGGCCAACCAAGCAACCTGGAAAGGCAAATCAGCGCTACAAAGAAGTCTCGCTTCCCATCGGTCAAAAGGGCCATGCTGAATAAAGTGTTAAAACCAGAAATGCAGGACAGGCCATGGAGAAACGGGAGCCTTGCTACGCTGATGGGCGGGATGTAATTTGCCAAAAGCCACTCTGGAGAAGTGTACGGTGTGTCCTGAAACATCTAAAAAACTCAGCTTAGAGAGCATAGGGCACTTCCACTCATGGGCGTATAAATTGGGAAAACTAAAAATCAGCAAGACACAGGCACCCCAAAGTTTAGGGCTGCTCTCTTGACAAGAACCTCCACTCCGTTACACCTTCAATATCCCAGGAAAGAGAAAAATGGATAAAGAAGTTGTGGTCCTTATGTACAATGGAAAATCACTCAGCCATGAAATCAACGTCATAAGGCTAGTAGCAGCATGATGAGTGGATTTAAGTACGACGATTCTAAGTGAAATAAGTCACACAGAAAAAGACACTTGTCATAAGATATCTCTTATAGAGGGAATGTAAAAACCGCTACACTTGAGCTGAATTACAAAACGGCACAGAGTCACACGTTTAGAAACCACACTATGGCTGCTTAACGGGAAAGGTGAGGTGGGGTGATGCATAAAACACGGGTGTCAAATTAGCTCAGATACCGTTCCATAAACCCAATATGTAATAGACAAGACCTACTCCTTGCTCAGTGAACTGGACTCAACACCCCATATTCACCGCCCAAGAACATATCTGACTAGTAAGAATCTTAAAACCTATGTATTGATATCTCTCTGTAAGTGAGTCAAGTGGGTGTAAAGCGTCATAAACACAGCAGTGAAAAGCAGCTAAACCCCATTATAAAAATCAATTACTTTTAAAAACCCGTGAAACAAAGACAGTGAAAGAGAGAGAAATTCTTACAAAATTCGTTCAGGGGCTGTGATGCCACCTGGATTGACCATATCTAGACCCACAGCTGATGGAGACATAAGGGTGGACACTCTTGGGGCTGAGAGTTTTGGTGAGGTTGGGTGAGCAAACGCAGACCCTTTAAAGTAATACTGCGTGGTACCCATCCCATGGGCCCCAGATCTCCAGGTTCAAGGGCATCTTCCTACATCGAAAACATGCATGAGAAACCCAGAAGATGGTACACCGTGTGATCGGAAAAGGTTTCTAAAACGCACCTCATTTCTCATCTCCTTGTGCTCGGGTTCGCCATTCCAGCCGCTTGACTAGCAATCTCCCTCCTTAGAGACTCAGCACCTTTCACCTCCTGTTCCGTACAGGTTGCAATTTGTCCTGAGGATGAACGGGAAGAGGGGGAACCAATGAGAGACTAGCTCTAGGTGTTGGGACAGGCACAGGTCACTCTATTTTCCCATCAGGAAGAACAATTAACCACAGGCTCACCCTGCCGCCCGGAAACAGAATAGGGCCTGAAGCAATCCTGCGCGTTTGCGGCCAGCTCCGAAGAAAGCGAGTTGAAAAATGGAGCTCAGGGGCACTGCAATTCACAAACCTGCAGAGTTATAAATGGTAACTCTCGTCCACAAATATATTGAGGGAAGGCAACGAAGAGGATTTGAAAGCAAGGCAGAATTGTAGGAAACAGATTTCAGGAGGTAGATTCGAATCGCCTTGAAAGCACAGGAAAAGCGGCAAAACCTCCACAACGATGCCCTTGGCCAAAAAGGGCGTATGCGTTTTTTCCTGAATATATTCAGGAAAAAACGCATACGCCCTTTTTGGCCAACCAAGCAACCTGGAAAGGCAAATCAGCGCTACAAAGAAGTCTCGCTTCCCATCAGTCAAAAGGGCCATGCTGAATAAAGTGTCAAAACCAGAAATGCAGGACAGGCCATGGAGAAACGGGAGCCTTGCTACGCTGATGGGCGGGATGTAAATTGCCAACAGCCACTCTGGAGAAGTGTACGGTGTGTCCTGAAACATCTAAAAAACTCAGCTTAGAGAGCATAAGGCACTTCCACTCATGGGCGTATAAATTGGGAAAACTAAAAATCAGCAAGACACAGGCACCCCAAAGTTTAGGGCTGCTCTCTTGACAAGAACCTCCACTCCGTTACACCTTAAATATCCCAGGAGAGAGAAAAATGGATAAGGAAGTTGTGGTCCTTATGTACAATGGAATATCACTCAGCCATGAAATCAACGTCATAAGGCTAGTAGCAGCATGATGAGTGGATTTAGGTACGACGATTCCAAGTGAAATAAGTCACACAGAAAAATACACTTGTTATAAGATGTCACTTATAGAGGGAATGTAAAAACCGCTACACTTGAGCTGAATTACAAAACGGCACAGAGTCACACGTTTAGAAAACACACTATGGCTGTTTAACGGGAAAGGTGAGGTGGGGTGATGCATAAAACACGGGTGTCAAATTAGCTCAGATACCGTTCCATAAACCCAATATGTAATAGACAAGACCTACTCCTTGCTCAGTGAACTGGACTCAACACCCCCTATTCACTGCCCAAGAACATATCTGACTAGTAAGAATCTTAAAACCTATGTATTGATATCTCTCTGTAAGTGACTCAAGTGGTTGTAAAGCGGCATAAACACAGCAGTGAAAAGCAGCTAAACCCCATTATAAAAATCAATTACTTTTAAAAACCCGTGAAACAAAGACAGTGAAAGAGAGAGAAATTCTTACAAAATTCGTTCAGGGGCTGTGATGCCACCTGGATTGACCATATCTAGACCCACAGCTGATGGAGACATAAGGGTGGACACTCTTGGGGCTGAGAGGTTTGGTGAGGTTGGGTGAGCAAACGCAGACCCTTTAAAGTAATACTGCGTGGTACCCATCCCATGGTCCCCAAATCTCCAGGTGCAAGGGCATCTTCCTACATCGAAAACATGCATGAGAAACCCAGAAGATGGTACACCGTGTGATCGGGAAAGGTTTCTAAAACGCACCTCATTTCTCATCTCCTTGTGCTCGGGTTCGCCATTCCAGCCGCTTGACTACCAATCTCCCTCCTTGGAGACTCAGCACCTTTCACCTCCTGTTCCGTACAGGTTGCAATTTGTCCTGAGGATGAACGGGAAGACGGGGAACCAATGAGAGACTAGCTCTAGGTGTTGGGACAGGCACAGGTCACTCTATTTTCCCATCAGGAAGAAGAATTAACCACAGGCTCAGCCTGCCGCCCGGAACCAGAATAGGGCCTGAAGCAATCCTGCGCTTTTGCGGCCACCTCCCAAGAAAGCGAGTTGGAAAATGGAGCTCAGGGGCACTGCAATTCACAAACCTGCAGAGTTATAAATGATAACTCTCGTCCACAAATATATTGAGGGAAGGCAACGAAGAGGATTTGAAAGCAAGGCAGAATTGCAGGAAACAGATTTCAGGAGGTAGATTCGAATCGCCTTGAAAGCACAGGAAAAGCAGCCAAACCTCGACAACCATGCCCTTGGCCAAAAAGGGCGTATGCGTTTTTTCCTGAATATATTCAGGAAAAAACGCATACGCCCTTTTTGCCCAACCAAGAACCTGGAAAGGCAAATCAGCGCTACAAAGAAGTCTCGCTTCCCATCGGTCAAAAGGGCCATGCTGAATACAGTGTCAAAACCAGAAATGCAGGACAGGCCATGGAGAAACGGGAGCCTTGCTACGCTGATGGGCGGGATGTAAATTACCAACAGCCACTCTGGAGAAGTGTACGGTGTGTCCTGAAACATCTAAAAAACTCAGCTTAGAGAGCATAGGGCACTTCCACTCATGGGCGTATAAATTGGGAAAACTAAAAATCAGCAAGACACAGGCACCCCAAAGTTTAGGGCTGCTCTCTTAACAAGAACCTCCACTCCGTTACACCTTAAATATCCCAGGAGAGAGAAAAATGGATAAAGAATTTGTGGTCCTTATGTACAATGGAATATCACTCAGCCATGAAATCAACGTCATAAGGCTAGTAGCAGCATGATGAGTGGATTTAGGTACGACGACTCCAAGTGAAATAAGTCACACAGAAAAAGACACTTGTCATAAGATGTCACTTATAGAGGGAATGTAAAAACCGCTACACTTGAGCTGAATTACAAAACGGCACAGAGTCACACGTTTAGAAAACACACTATGGCTGTTTAACGGGAAAGGTGAGGTGGGGTGATGCATAAAACACGGGTGTCAAATTAGCTCAGATACCGTTCCATAAACCCAATATGTAATAGACAAGACCTACTCCTTGCTCAGTGAACTGGACTCAACACCCCCTATTCACTGCCCAAGAACATATCTGACTAGTAAGAATCTTAAAACCTATGTATTGATATCTCTCTGTAAGTGACTCAAGTGGTTGTAAAGCGGCATAAACACAGCAGTGAAAAGCAGCTAAACCCCATTATAAAAATCAATTACTTTTAAAAACCCGTGAAACAAAGACAGTGAAAGAGAGAGAAATTCTTACAAAATTCGTTCAGGGGCTGTGATGCCACCTGGATTGACCATATCTAGACCCACAGCTGATGGAGACATAAGGGTGGACACTCTTGGGGCTGAGAGGTTTGGTGAGGTTGGGTGAGCAAACGCAGACCCTTTAAAGTAATACTGCGTGGTACCCATCCCATGGGCCCCAGATCTCCAGGTTAAAGGGCATCTTCCTACATCGAAAACATGCATGAGAAACCCAGAAGATGGTACACCGTGTGATCGGGAAAGGTTTCTAAAACGCACCTCATTTCTCATCTCCTTGTGCTCGGGTTCGCCATTCCAGCCGCTTGACTACCAATCTCCCTCCTTGGAGACTCAGCACCTTTCACCTCCTGTTCCGTACAGGTTGCAATTTGTCCTGAGGATGAACGGGAAGAGGGGGAACCAATGAGAGACTAGCTCTAGGTGTTGGGACAGGCACAGGTCACTCTATTTTCCCATCAGGAAGAAGAATTAACCACAGGCTCAGCCTGCCGCCCGGAACCAGAATAGGGCCTGAAGCAATCCTGCGCTTTTGCGGCCACCTCCCAAGAAAGCGAGTTGGAAAATGGAGCTCAGGGGCACTGCAATTCACAAACCTGCAGAGTTATAAATGATAACTCTCGTCCACAAATATATTGAGGGAAGGCAACGAAGAGGATATGAAAGCAAGGCAGAATTGCAGGAAACAGATTTCAGGAGGTAGATTCGAATCGCATTGAAAGCACAGGAATAGCGGCCAAACCTCGACAACGATGCCCTTGGCCAAAAAGGGCGTATGCGTTTTTTCCTGAATATATTCAGGAAAAAACGCTTACGCCCTTTTTGGCCAACCAAGCAACCTGGAAAGGCAAATCAGCGCTACAAAGAAGTCTCGCTTCCCATCGGTCAAAAGGGCCATGCTGAATAAAGTGTCAAAACCAGAAATGCAGGACAGGCCATGGAGAAACGGGAGCCTTGCTACGCTGATGGGCGGGATGTAATTTGCCAAAAGCCACTCTGGAGAAGTGTACGGTGTGTCCTGAAACATCTAAAAAACTCAGCTTAGAGAGCATAGGGCACTTCCACTCATGGGCGTATAAATTGGGAAAACTAAAAATCAGCAAGACACAGGCACCCCAAAGTTTAGGGCTGCTCTCTTGACAAGAACCTCCACTCCGTTACACCTTCAATATCCCAGGAAAGAGAAAAATGGATAAAGAAGTTGTGGTCCTTATGTACAATGGAAAATCACTCAGCCATGAAATCAACGTCATAAGGCTAGTAGCAGCATGATGAGTGGATTTAGGTACGACGATTCTAAGTGAAATAAGTCACACAGAAAAAGACACTTGTCATAAGATATCTCTTATAGAGGGAATGTAAAAACCGCTACACTTGAGCTGAATTACAAAACGGCACAGAGTCACACGTTTAGAAACCACACTATGCTTAACGGGTAAGGTGAGGTGGGGTGATGCATAAAACACGGGTGTCAAATTAGCTCAGATACCGTTCCATAAACCCAATATGTAATAGACAAGACCTACTCCTTGCTCAGTGAACTGGACTCAACACCCCATATTCACCGCCCAAGAACATATCTGACTAGTAAGAATCTTAAAACCTATGTATTGATATCTCTCTGTAAGTGAGTCAAGTGGGTGTAAAGCGTCATAAACACAGCAGTGAAAAGCAGCTAAACCCCATTATAAAAATCAATTACTTTTAAAAACCCGTGAAACAAAGACAGTGAAAGAGAGAGAAATTCTTACAAAATTCGTTCAGGGGCTGTGATGCCACCTAGATTGACCATATCTAGACCCACAGCTGATGGAGACATAAGGGTGGACACTCTTGGGGCTGAGAGGTTTGGTGAGGTTGGGTGAGCAAACGCAGACCCTTTAAAGTAATACTGCGTGGTACCCATCCCATGGGCCCCAGATCTCCAGGTTCAAGGGCATCTTCCTACATCGAAAACATGCATGAGAAACCCAGAAGATGGTACACCGTGTGATCGGAAAAGGTTTCTAAAACGCACCTCATTTCTCATCTCCTTGTGCTCGGGTTCGCCATTCCAGCCGCTTGACTAGCAATCTCCCTCCTTGGAGACTCAGCACCTTTCACCTCCTGTTCCGTACAGGTTGCAATTTGTCCTGAGGATGAACGGGAAGAGGGGGAACCAATGAGAGACTAGCTCTAGGTGTTGGGACAGGCACAGGTCACTCTATTTTCCCATCAGGAAGAAGAATTAACCACAGGCTCAGCCTGCCGCCCGGAAACAGAATAGGGCCTGAAGCAATCCTGCGCGTTTGCGGCCAGCTCCGAAGAAAGCGAGTTGAAAAATGGAGCTCAGGGGCACTGCAATTCACAAACCTGCAGAGTTATAAATGATAACTCTCGTCCACAAATATATTGAGGGAAGGCAACGAAGAGGATTTGAAAGCAAGGCAGAATTGTAGGAAACAGATTTCAGGAGGTAGATTCGAATCGCCTTGAAAGCACAGGAAAAGCGGCAAAACCTCCACAACGATGCCCTTGGCCAAAAAGGGCGTATGCGTTTTTTCCTGAATATATTCAGGAAAAAACGCATACGCCCTTTTTGGCCAACCAAGCAACCTGGAAAGGCAAATTAGCGGTACAAAGAAGTCTCGCTTCCCATCGGTCAAAAGGGCCATGCTGAATAAAGTGTCAAAACCAGAAATGCAGGACAGGCCATGGAGAAACGGGAGCCTTGCTACGCTGATGGGCGGGATGTAAATTGCCAAAAGCCACTCTGGAGAAGTGTACGGTGTGTCCTGAAACATCTAAAAAACTCAGCTTAGAGAGCATAAGGCACTTCCACTCATGGGCGTATAAATTGGGAAAACTAAAAATCAGCAAGACACAGGCACCCCAAAGTTTAGGGCTGCTCTCTTGACAAGAACCTCCACTCCGTTACACCTTAAATATCCCAGGAGAGAGAAAAATGGATAAAGAAGTTGTGGTCCTTATGTACAATGGAATATCACTCAGCCATGAAATCAACGTCATAAGGCTAGTAGCAGCATGATGAGTGGATTTAGGTACGACGATTCCAAGTGAAATAAGTCACACAGAAAAATACACTTGTCATAAGATGTCACTTATAGAGGGAATGTAAAAACCGCTACACTTGAGCTGAATTACAAAACGGCACAGAGTCACACGTTTAGAAAACACACTATGGCTGTTTAACGGGAAAGGTGAGGTGGGGTGATGCATAAAACACGGGTGTCAAATTAGCTCAGATACCGTTCCATAAACCCAATATGTAATAGACAAGACCTACTCCTTGCTCAGTGAACTGGACTCAACACCCCCTATTCACTGCCCAAGAACATATCTGACTAGTAAGAATCTTAAAACCTATGTATTGATATCTCTCTGTAAGTGACTCAAGTGGTTGTAAAGCGGCATAAACACAGCAGTGAAAAGCAGCTAAACCCCATTATAAAAATCAATTACTTTTAAAAACCCGTGAAACAAAGACAGTGAAAGAGAGAGAAATTCTTACAAAATTCGTTCAGGGGCTGTGATGCCACCTGGATTGACCATATCTAGACCCACAGCTGATGGAGACATAAGGGTGGACACTCTTGGGGCTGAGAGGTTTGGTGAGGTTGGGTGAGCAAACGCAGACCCTTTAAAGTAATACTGCGTGGTACCCATCCCATGGTCCCCAAATCTCCAGGTGCAAGGGCATCTTCCTACATCGAAAACATGCATGAGAAACCGAGAAGATGGTACACCGTGTGATCGGGAAAGGTTTCTAAAACGCACCTCATTTCTCATCTCCTTGTGCTCGGGTTCGCCATTCCAGCCGCTTGACTACCAATCTCCCTCCTTGGAGACTCAGCACCTTTCACCTCCTGTTCCGTACAGGTTGCAATTTGTCCTGAGGATGAACGGGAAGAGGGGGAACCAATGAGAGACTAGCTCTAGGTGTTGGGACAGGCACAGGTCACTCTATTTTCCCATCAGGAAGAAGAATTAACCACAGGCTCAGCCTGCCGCCCGGAACCAGAATAGGGCCTGAAGCAATCCTGCGCTTTTGCGGCCACCTCCCAAGAAAGCGAGTTGGAAAATGGAGCTCAGGGGCACTGCAATTCACAAACCTGCAGAGTTATAAATGATAACTCTCGTCCACAAACATATTGAGGGAAGGCAACGAAGAGGATTTGAAAGCAATGCAGAATTGCAGGAAACAGATTTCAGGAGGTAGATTCGAATCGCCTTGAAAGCAGAGGAAAAGCAGCCAAACCTCGACAACCATGCCCTTGGCCAAAAAGGGCGTATGCGTTTTTTCCTGAATATATTCAGGAAAAAACGCATACGCCCTTTTTGCCCAACCAAGAACCTGGAAAGGCAAATCAGCGCTACAAAGAAGTCTCGCTTCCCATCGGTCAAAAGGGCCATGCTGAATACAGTGTCAAAACCAGAAATGCAGGACAGGCCATGGAGAAACGGGAGCCTTGCTACGCTGATGGGCGGGATGTAAATTACCAACAGCCACTCTGGAGAAGTGTACGGTGTGTCCTGAAACATCTAAAAAACTCAGCTTAGAGAGCATAGGGCACTTCCACTCATGGGCGTATAAATTGGGAAAACTAAAAATCAGCAAGACACAGGCACCCCAAAGTTTAGGGCTGCTCTCTTAACAAGAACCTCCACTCCGTTACACCTTAAATATCCCAGGAGAGAGAAAAATGGATAAAGAAGTTGTGGTCCTTATGTACAATGGAATATCACTCAGCCATGAAATCAACGTCATAAGGCTAGTAGCAGCATGATGAGTGGATTTAGGTACGACGATTCCAAGTGAAATAAGTCACACAGAAAAATACACTTGTCATAAGATGTCACTTATAGAGGGAATGTAAAAACCGCTACACTTGAGCTGAATTACAAAACGGCACAGAGTCACACGTTTAGAAAACACACTATGGCTGTTTAACGGGAAAGGTGAGGTGGGGTGATGCATAAAACACGGGTGTCAAATTAGCTCAGATACCGTTCCATAAACCCAATATGTAATAGACAAGACCTACTCCTTGCTCAGTGAACTGGACTCAACACCCCCTATTCACTGCCCAAGAACATATCTGACTAGTAAGAATCTTAAAACCTATGTATTGATATCTCTCTGTAAGTGACTCAAGTGGTTGTAAAGCGGCATAAACACAGCAGTGAAAAGCAGCTAAACCCCATTATAAAAATCAATTACTTTTAAAAACCCGTGAAACAAAGACAGTGAAAGAGAGAGAAATTCTTACAAAATTCGTTCAGGGGCTGTGATGCCACCTGGATTGACCATATCTAGACCCACAGCTGATGGAGACATAAGGGTGGACACTCTTGGGGCTGAGAGGTTTGGTGAGGTTGGGTGAGCAAACGCAGACCCTTTAAAGTAATACTGCGTGGTACCCATCCCATGGTCCCCAAATCTCCAGGTGCAAGGGCATCTTCCTACATCGAAAACATGCATGAGAAACCCAGAAGATGGTACACCGTGTGATCGGGAAAGGTTTCTAAAACGCACCTCATTTCTCATCTCCTTGTGCTCGGGTTCGCCATTCCAGCCGCTTGACTAGCAATCTCCCTCCTTGGAGACTCAGCACCTTTCACCTCCTGTTCCGTACAGGTTGCAATTTGTCCTGAGGATGAACGGGAAGAGGGGGAACCAATGAGAGACTAGCTCTAGGTGTTGGGACAGGCACAGGTCACTCTATTTTCCCATCAGGAAGAAGAATTAACCACAGGCTCAGCCTGCCACCCGGAACCAGAATAGGGCCTGAAGCAATCCTGCGCTTTTGCGGCCACCTCCCAAGAAAGCGAGTTGGAAAATGGAGCTCAGGGGCACTGCAATTCACAAACCTGCAGAGTTATAAATGATAACTCTCGTCCACAAATATATTGAGGGAAGGCAACGAAGAGGATTTGAAAGCAATGCAGAATTGCAGGAAACAGATTTCAGGAGGTAGATTCGAATCGCCTTGAAAGCAGAGGAAAAGCAGCCAAACCTCGACAACCATGCCCTTGGCCAAAAAGGGCGTATGCGTTTTTTCCTGAATATATTCAGGAAAAAACGCATACGCCCTTTTTGCCCAACCAAGAACCTGGAAAGGCAAATCAGCGCTACAAAGAAGTCTCGCTTCCCATCGGTCAAAAGGGCCATGCTGAATACAGTGTCAAAACCAGAAATGCAGGACAGGCCATGGAGAAACGGGAGCCTTGCTACGCTGATGGGCGGGATGTAAATTACCAACAGCCACTCTGGAGAAGTGTACGGTGTGTCCTGAAACATCTAAAAAACTCAGCTTAGAGAGCATAGGGCACTTCCACTCATGGGCGTATAAATTGGGAAAACTAAAAATCAGCAAGACACAGGCACCCCAAAGTTTAGGGCTGCTCTCTTAACAAGAACCTCCACTCCGTTACACCTTAAATATCCCAGGAGAGAGAAAAATGGATAAAGAAGTTGTGGTCCTTATGTACAATGGAATATCACTCAGCCATGAAATCAACGTCATAAGGCTAGTAGCAGCATGATGAGTGGATTTAGGTACGACGATTCCAAGTGAAATAAGTCACACAGAAAAATACACTTGTCATAAGATGTCACTTATAGAGGGAATGTAAAAACCGCTACACTTGAGCTGAATTACAAAACGGCACAGAGTCACACGTTTAGAAAACACACTATGGCTGTTTAACGGGAAAGGTGAGGTGGGGTGATGCATAAAACACGGGTGTCAAATTAGCTCAGATACCGTTCCATAAACCCAATATGTAATAGACAAGACCTACTCCTTGCTCAGTGAACTGGACTCAACACCCCCTATTCACTGCCCAAGAACATATCTGACTAGTAAGAATCTTAAAACCTATGTATTGATATCTCTCTGTAAGTGACTCAAGTGGTTGTAAAGCGGCATAAACACAGCAGTGAAAAGCAGCTAAACCCCATTATAAAAATCAATTACTTTTAAAAACCCGTGAAACAAAGACAGTGAAAGAGAGAGAAATTCTTACAAAATTCGTTCAGGGGCTTTGATGCCACCTGGATTGACCATATCTAGACCCACAGCTGATGGAGACATAAGGGTGGACACTCTTGGGGCTGAGAGGTTTGGTGAGGTTGGGTGAGCAAACGCAGACCCTTTAAAGTAATACTGCGTGGTACCCATCCCATGGGCCCCAGATCTCCAGGTTAAAGGGCATCTTCCTACATCAAAAACATGCATGAGAAACCCAGAAGATGGTACACCGTGTGATCGGGAAAGGTTTCTAAAACGCACCTCATTTCTCATCTCCTTGTGCTCGGGTTCGCCATTCCAGCCGCTTGACTAGCAATCTCCCTCCTTGGAGACTCAGCACCTTTCACCTCGTGTTCCGTACAGGTTGCAATTTGTCCTGAGGATGAACGGGAAGAGGGGGAACCAATGAGAGACTAGCTCTAGGTGTTGGGACAGGCACAGGTCACTCTATTTTCCCATCAGGAAGAAGAATTAACCACAGGCTCAGCCTGCCGCCCGGAACCAGAATAGGGCCTGAAGCAATCCTGCGCTTTTGCGGCCAGCTCCCAAGAAAGCGAGTTGGAAAATGGAGCTCAGGGGCACTGCAATTCACAAACCTGCAGAGTTATAAATGATAACTCTCCTCCACAAATATATTGAGGGAAGGCAACGAAGAGGATATGAAAGCAAGGCAGAATTGCAGGAAACAGATTTCAGGAGGTAGATTCGAATCGCATTGAAAGCACAGGAATAGCGGCCAAACCTCGACAACCATGCCCTTGGCCAAAAAGGGCGTATGCGTTTTTTCCTGAATATATTCAGGAAAAAACGCATACGCCCTTTTTGGCCAACCAAGCAACCTGGAAAGGCAAATCAGCGCTACAAAGAAGTCTCGCTTCCCATCGGTCAAAAGGACCATGCTGAATACAGTGTCAAAACCAGAAATGAAGGACAGGCCATGGAGAAACGGGAGCCTTGCTACGCTGATGGGCGGGATGTAAATTGCCAACAGCCACTCTGGAGAAGTGTACGGTGTGTGCTGAAACATCTAAAAAACTCAGCTTAGAGAGCATAGGGCACTTCCACTCATGGGCGTATAAATTGGGAAAACTAAAAATCAGAAAGACACACCCACCCCAAAGTTTAGGGCTGCTCTCTTGACAAAAACCTCCACTCCGTTACACCTTCAATATCCCAGGAAAGAGAAAAATGGATAAAGAAGTTGTGGTCCTTATGTACAATGGAAAATCACTCAGCCATGAAATCAACGTCATAAGGCTAGTAGCAGCATGATGAGTGGATTTAGGTACGACGATTCTAAGTGAAATAAGTCACACAGAAAAAGACACTTGTCATAAGATATCTCTTATAGAGGGAATGTAAAAACCGCTACACTTGAGCTGAATTACAAAACGGCACAGAGTCACACGTTTAGAAACCACACTATGGCTGCTTAACGGGTAAGGTGAGGTGGGGTGATGCATAAAACACGGGTGTCAAATTAGCTCAGATACCGTTCCATAAACCCAATATGTAATAGACAAGACCTACTCCTTGCTCAGTGAACTGGACTCAACACCCCATATTCACCGCCCAAGAACATATCTGACTAGTAAGAATCTTAAAACCTATGTATTGATATCTCTCTGTAAGTGAGTCAAGTGGGTGTAAAGCGTCATAAACACAGCAGTGAAAAGCAGCTAAACCCCATTATAAAAATCAATTACTTTTAAAAACCCGTGAAACAAAGACAGTGAAAGAGAGAGAAATTCTTACAAAATTCGTTCAGGGGCTGTGATGCCACCTGGATTGACCATATCTAGACCCACAGCTGATGGAGACATAAGGGTGGACACTCTTGGGGCTGAGAGGTTTGGTGAGGTTGGGTGAGCAAACGCAGACCCTTTAAAGTAATACTGCGTGGTACCCATCCCATGGGCCCCAGATCTCCAGGTTCAAGGGCATCTTCCTACATCGAAAACATGCATGAGAAACCCAGAAGATGGTACACCGTGTGATCGGGAAAGGTTTCTAAAACGCACCTCATTTCTCATCTCCTTGTGCTCGGGTTCGCCATTCCAGCCGCTTGACTACCAATCTCCCTCCTTGGAGACTCAGCACCTTTCACCTCCTGTTCCGTACAGGTTGCAATTTGTCCTGAGGATGAACGGGAAGAGGGGGAACCAATGAGAGACTAGCTCTAGGTGTTGGGACAGGCACAGGTCACTCTATTTTCCCATCAGGAAGAAGAATTAACCACAGGCTCAGGCTGCCGCCCGGAACCAGAATAGGGCCTGAAGCAATCCTGCGCTTTTGCGGCCACCTCCCAAGAAAGCGAGTTGGAAAATGGAGCTCAGGGGCACTGCAATTCACAAACCTGCAGAGTTATAAATGATAACTCTCGTCCACAAATATATTGAGGGAAGGCAACGAAGAGGATTTGAAAGCAAGGCAGAATTGCAGGAAACAGATTTCAGGAGGTAGATTCGAATCGCCTTGAAAGCACAGGAAAAGCAGCCAAACCTCGACAACCATGCCCTTGGCCAAAAAGGGCGTATGCGTTTTTTCCTGAATATATTCAGGAAAAAACGCATACGCCCTTTTTGCCCAACCAAGAACCTGGAAAGGCAAATCAGCGCTACAAAGAAGTCTCGCTTCCCATCGGTCAAAAGGGCCATGCTGAATACAGTGTCAAAACCAGAAATGCAGGACAGGCCATGGAGAAACGGGAGCCTTGCTACGCTGATGGGCGGGATGTAAATTACCAACAGCCACTCTGGAGAAGTGTACGGTGTGTCCTGAAACATCTAAAAAACTCAGCTTAGAGAGCATAGGGCACTTCCACTCATGGGCGTATAAATTGGGAAAACTAAAAATCAGCAAGACACAGGCACCCCAAAGTTTAGGGCTGCTCTCTTAACAAGAACCTCCACTCCGTTACACCTTAAATATGCCAGGAGAGAGAAAAATGGATAAAGAAGTTGTGGTCCTTATGTACAATGGAATATCACTCAGCCATGAAATCAACGTCATAAGGCTAGTAGCAGCATGATGAGTGGATTTAGGTACGACGATTCCAAGTGAAATAAGTCACACAGAAAAATACACTTGTCATAAGATGTCACTTATAGAGGGAATGTAAAAACCGCTACACTTGAGCTGAATTACAAAACGGCACAGAGTCACACGTTTAGAAAACACACTATGGCTGTTTAACGGGAAAGGTGAGGTGGGGTGATGCATAAAACACGGGTGTCAAATTAGCTCAGATACCGTTCCATAAACCCAATATGTAATAGACAAGACCTACTCCTTGCTCAGTGAACTGGACTCAACACCCCCTATTCACTGCCCAAGAACATATCTGACTAGTAAGAATCTTAAAACCTATGTATTGATATCTCTCTGTAAGTGACTCAAGTGGTTGTAAAGCGGCATAAACACAGCAGTGAAAAGCAGCTAAACCCCATTATAAAAATCAATTACTTTTAAAAACCCGTGAAACAAAGACAGTGAAAGAGAGAGAAATTCTTACAAAATTCGTTCAGGGGCTGTGATGCCACCTGGATTGACCATATCTAGACCCACAGCTGATGGAGACATAAGGGTGGACACTCTTGGGGCTGAGAGGTTTGGTGAGGTTGGGTGAGCAAACGCAGACCCTTTAAAGTAATACTGCGTGGTACCCATCCCATGGGCCCCAGATCTCCAGGTTAAAGGGCATCTTCCTACATCGAAAACATGCATGAGAAACCCAGAAGATGGTACACCGTGTGATCGGGAAAGGTTTCTAAAACGCACCTCATTTCTCATCTCCTTGTGCTCGGGTTCGCCATTCCAGCCGCTTGACTAGCAATCTCCCTCCTTGGAGACTCAGCACCTTTCACCTCCTGTTCCGTACAGGTTGCAATTTGTCCTGAGGATGAACGGGAAGAGGGGGAACCAATGAGAGACTAGCTCTAGGTGTTGGGACAGGCACAGGTCACTCTATTTTCCCATCAGGAAGAAGAATTAACCACAGGCTCAGCCTGCCGCCCGGAACCAGAATAGGGCCTGAAGCAATCCTGCGCTTTTGCGGCCAGCTCCCAAGAAAGCGAGTTGGAAAATGGAGCTCAGGGGCACTGCAATTCACAAACCTGCAGAGTTATAAATGATAACTCTCGTCCACAAATATATTGAGGGAAGGCAACGAAGAGGATATGAAAGCAAGGCAGAATTGCAGGAAACAGATTTCAGGAGGTAGATTCGAATCGCATTGAAAGCACAGGAATAGCGGCCAAACCTCGACAACGATGCCCTTGGCCAAAAAGGGCGTATGCGTTTTTTCCTGAATATATTCAGGAAAAAACGCTTACGCCCTTTTTGGCCAACCAAGCAACCTGGAAAGGCAAATCAGCGCTACAAAGAAGTCTCGCTTCCCATCGGTCAAAAGGGCCATGCTGAATAAAGTGTCAAAACCAGAAATGCAGGACAGGCCATGGAGAAACGGGAGCCTTGCTACGCTGATGGGCGGGATGTAATTTGCCAAAAGCCACTCTGGAGAAGTGTACGGTGTGTCCTGAAACATCTAAAAAACTCAGCTTAGAGAGCATAGGGCACTTCCACTCATGGGCGTATAAATTGGGAAAACTAAAAATCAGCAAGACACAGGCACCCCAAAGTTTAGGGCTGCTCTCTTGACAAGAACCTCCACTCCGTTACACCTTCAATATCCCAGGAAAGAGAAAAATGGATAAAGAAGTTGTGGTCCTTATGTACAATGGAAAATCACTCAGCCATGAAATCAACGTCATAAGGCTAGTAGCAGCATGATGAGTGGATTTAAGTACGACGATTCTAAGTGAAATAAGTCACACAGAAAAAGACACTTGTCATAAGATATCTCTTATAGAGGGAATGTAAAAACCGCTACACTTGAGCTGAATTACAAAACGGCACAGAGTCACACGTTTAGAAACCACACTATGGCTGCTTAACGGGAAAGGTGAGGTGGGGTGATGCATAAAACACGGGTGTCAAATTAGCTCAGATACCGTTCCATAAACCCAATATGTAATAGACAAGACCTACTCCTTGCTCAGTGAACTGGACTCAACACCCCATATTCACCGCCCAAGAACATATCTGACTAGTAAGAATCTTAAAACCTATGTATTGATATCTCTCTGTAAGTGAGTCAAGTGGGTGTAAAGCGTCATAAACACAGCAGTGAAAAGCAGCTAAACCCCATTATAAAAATCAATTACTTTTAAAAACCCGTGAAACAAAGACAGTGAAAGAGAGAGAAATTCTTACAAAATTCGTTCAGGGGCTGTGATGCCACCTGGATTGACCATATCTAGACCCACAGCTGATGGAGACATAAGGGTGGACACTCTTGGGGCTGAGAGGTTTGGTGAGGTTGGGTGAGCAAACGCAGACCCTTTAAAGTAATACTGCGTGGTACCCATCCCATGGGCCCCAGATCTCCAGGTTCAAGGGCATCTTCCTACATCGAAAACATGCATGAGAAACCCAGAAGATGGTACACCGTGTGATCGGAAAAGGTTTCTAAAACGCACCTCATTTCTCATCTCCTTGTGCTCGGGTTCGCCATTCCAGCCGCTTGACTAGCAATCTCCCTCCTTAGAGACTCAGCACCTTTCACCTCCTGTTCCGTACAGGTTGCAATTTGTCCTGAGGATGAACGGGAAGAGGGGGAACCAATGAGAGACTAGCTGTAGGTGTTGGGACAGGCACAGGTCACTCTATTTTCCCATCAGGAAGAAGAATTAACCACAGGCTCACCCTGCCGCCCGGAAACAGAATAGGGCCTGAAGCAATCCTGCGCGTTTGCGGCCAGCTCCGAAGAAAGCGAGTTGAAAAATGGAGCTCAGGGGCACTGCAATTCACAAACCTGCAGAGTTATAAATGGTAACTCTCGTCCACAAATATATTGAGGGAAGGCAACGAAGAGGATTTGAAAGCAAGGCAGAATTGTAGGAAACAGATTTCAGGAGGTAGATTCGAATCGCCTTGAAAGCACAGGAAAAGCGGCAAAACCTCCACAACGATGCCCTTGGCCAAAAAGGGCGTATGCGTTTTTTCCTGAATATATTCAGGAAAAAACGCATACGCCCTTTTTGGCCAACCAAGCAACCTGGAAAGGCAAATCAGCGCTACAAAGAAGTCTCGCTTCCCATCAGTCAAAAGGGCCATGCTGAATAAAGTGTCAAAACCAGAAATGCAGGACAGGCCATGGAGAAACGGGAGCCTTGCTACGCTGATGGGCGGGATGTAAATTGCCAACAGCCACTCTGGAGAAGTGTACGGTGTGTCCTGAAACATCTAAAAAACTCAGCTTAGAGAGCATAAGGCACTTCCACTCATGGGCGTATAAATTGGGAAAACTAAAAATCAGCAAGACACAGGCACCCCAAAGTTTAGGGCTGCTCTCTTGACAAGAACCTCCACTCCGTTACACCTTAAATATCCCAGGAGAGAGAAAAATGGATAAGGAAGTTGTGGTCCTTATGTACAATGGAATATCACTCAGCCATGAAATCAACGTCATAAGGCTAGTAGCAGCATGATGAGTGGATTTAGGTACGACGATTCCAAGTGAAATAAGTCACACAGAAAAATACACTTGTTATAAGATGTCACTTATAGAGGGAATGTAAAAACCGCTACACTTGAGCTGAATTACAAAACGGCACAGAGTCACACGTTTAGAAAACACACTATGGCTGTTTAACGGGAAAGGTGAGGTGGGGTGATGCATAAAACACGGGTGTCAAATTAGCTCAGATACCGTTCCATAAACCCAATATGTAATAGACAAGACCTACTCCTTGCTCAGTGAACTGGACTCAACACCCCCTATTCACTGCCCAAGAACATATCTGACTAGTAAGAATCTTAAAACCTATGTATTGATATCTCTCTGTAAGTGACTCAAGTGGTTGTAAAGCGGCATAAACACAGCAGTGAAAAGCAGCTAAACCCCATTATAAAAATCAATTACTTTTAAAAACCCGTGAAACAAAGACAGTGAAAGAGAGAGAAATTCTTACAAAATTCGTTCAGGGGCTGTGATGCCACCTGGATTGACCATATCTAGACCCACAGCTGATGGAGACATAAGGGTGGACACTCTTGGGGCTGAGAGGTTTGGTGAGGTTGGGTGAGCAAACGCAGACCCTTTAAAGTAATAGTGCGTGGTACCCATCCCATGGTCCCCAAATCTCCAGGTGCAAGGGCATCTTCCTACATCGAAAACATGCATGAGAAACCCAGAAGATGGTACACCGTGTGATCGGGAAAGGTTTCTAAAACGCACCTCATTTCTCATCTCCTTGTGCTCGGGTTCGCCATTCCAGCCGCTTGACTACCAATCTCCCTCCTTGGAGACTCAGCACCTTTCACCTCCTGTTCCGTACAGGTTGCAATTTGTCCTGAGGATGAACGGGAAGACGGGGAACCAATGAGAGACTAGCTCTAGGTGTTGGGACAGGCACAGGTCACTCTATTTTCCCATCAGGAAGAAGAATTAACCACAGGCTCAGCCTGCCGCCCGGAACCAGAATAGGGCCTGAAGCAATCCTGCGCTTTTGCGGCCACCTCCCAAGAAAGCGAGTTGGAAAATGGAGCTCAGGGGCACTGCAATTCACAAACCTGCAGAGTTATAAATGATAACTCTCGTCCACAAATATATTGAGGGAAGGCAACGAAGAGGATTTGAAAGCAAGGCAGAATTGCAGGAAACAGATTTCAGGAGGTAGATTCGAATCGCCTTGAAAGCACAGGAAAAGCAGCCAAACCTCGACAACCATGCCCTTGGCCAAAAAGGGCGTATGCGTTTTTTCCTGAATATATTCAGGAAAAAACGCATACGCCCTTTTTGCCCAACCAAGAACCTGGAAAGGCAAATCAGCGCTACAAAGAAGTCTCGCTTCCCATCGGTCAAAAGGGCCATGCTGAATACAGTGTCAAAACCAGAAATGCAGGACAGGCCATGGAGAAACGGGAGCCTTGCTACGCTGATGGGCGGGATGTAAATTACCAACAGCCACTCTGGAGAAGTGTACGGTGTGTCCTGAAACATCTAAAAAACTCAGCTTAGAGAGCATAGGGCACTTCCACTCATGGGCGTATAAATTGGGAAAACTAAAAATCAGCAAGACACAGGCACCCCAAAGTTTAGGGCTGCTCTCTTAACAAGAACCTCCACTCCGTTACACCTTAAATATCCCAGGAGAGAGAAAAATGGATAAAGAATTTGTGGTCCTTATGTACAATGGAATATCACTCAGCCATGAAATCAACGTCATAAGGCTAGTAGCAGCATGATGAGTGGATTTAGGTACGACGACTCCAAGTGAAATAAGTCACACAGAAAAAGACACTTGTCATAAGATGTCACTTATAGAGGGAATGTAAAAACCGCTACACTTGAGCTGAATTACAAAACGGCACAGAGTCACACGTTTAGAAAACACACTATGGCTGTTTAACGGGAAAGGTGAGGTGGGGTGATGCATAAAACACGGGTGTCAAATTAGCTCAGATACCGTTCCATAAACCCAATATGTAATAGACAAGACCTACTCCTTGCTCAGTGAACTGGACTCAACACCCCCTATTCACTGCCCAAGAACATATCTGACTAGTAAGAATCTTAAAACCTATGTATTGATATCTCTCTGTAAGTGACTCAAGTGGTTGTAAAGCGGCATAAACACAGCAGTGAAAAGCAGCTAAACCCCATTATAAAAATCAATTACTTTTAAAAACCCGTGAAACAAAGACAGTGAAAGAGAGAGAAATTCTTACAAAATTCGTTCAGGGGCTGTGATGCCACCTGGATTGACCATATCTAGACCCACAGCTGATGGAGACATAAGGGTGGACACTCTTGGGGCTGAGAGGTTTGGTGAGGTTGGGTGAGCAAACGCAGACCCTTTAAAGTAATACTGCGTGGTACCCATCCCATGGGCCCCAGATCTCCAGGTTAAAGGGCATCTTCCTACATCGAAAACATGCATGAGAAACCCAGAAGATGGTACACCGTGTGATCGGGAAAGGTTTCTAAAACGCACCTCATTTCTCATCTCCTTGTGCTCGGGTTCGCCATTCCAGCCGCTTGACTACCAATCTCCCTCCTTGGAGACTCAGCACCTTTCACCTCCTGTTCCGTACAGGTTGCAATTTGTCCTGAGGATGAACGGGAAGAGGGGGAACCAATGAGAGACTAGCTCTAGGTGTTGGGACAGGCACAGGTCACTCTATTTTCCCATCAGGAAGAAGAATTAACCACAGGCTCAGCCTGCCGCCCGGAACCAGAATAGGGCCTGAAGCAATCCTGCGCTTTTGCGGCCACCTCCCAAGAAAGCGAGTTGGAAAATGGAGCTCAGGGGCACTGCAATTCACAAACCTGCAGAGTTATAAATGATAACTCTCGTCCACAAATATATTGAGGGAAGGCAACGAAGAGGATATGAAAGCAAGGCAGAATTGCAGGAAACAGATTTCAGGAGGTAGATTCGAATCGCATTGAAAGCACAGGAATAGCGGCCAAACCTCGACAACGATGCCCTTGGCCAAAAAGGGCGTATGCGTTTTTTCCTGAATATATTCAGGAAAAAACGCTTACGCCCTTTTTGGCCAACCAAGCAACCTGGAAAGGCAAATCAGCGCTACAAAGAAGTCTCGCTTCCCATCGGTCAAAAGGGCCATGCTGAATAAAGTGTCAAAACCAGAAATGCAGGACAGGCCATGGAGAAACGGGAGCCTTGCTACGCTGATGGGCGGGATGTAATTTGCCAAAAGCCACTCTGGAGAAGTGTACGGTGTGTCCTGAAACATCTAAAAAACTCAGCTTAGAGAGCATAGGGCACTTCCACTCATGGGCGTATAAATTGGGAAAACTAAAAATCAGCAAGACACAGGCACCCCAAAGTTTAGGGCTGCTCTCTTGACAAGAACCTCCACTCCGTTACACCTTCAATATCCCAGGAAAGAGAAAAATGGATAAAGAAGTTGTGGTCCTTATGTACAATGGAAAATCACTCAGCCATGAAATCAACGTCATAAGGCTAGTAGCAGCATGATGAGTGGATTTAGGTACGACGATTCTAAGTGAAATAAGTCACACAGAAAAAGACACTTGTCATAAGATATCTCTTATAGAGGGAATGTAAAAACCGCTACACTTGAGCTGAATTACAAAACGGCACAGAGTCACACGTTTAGAAACCACACTATGCTTAACGGGTAAGGTGAGGTGGGGTGATGCATAAAACACGGGTGTCAAATTAGCTCAGATACCGTTCCATAAACCCAATATGTAATAGACAAGACCTACTCCTTGCTCAGTGAACTGGACTCAACACCCCATATTCACCGCCCAAGAACATATCTGACTAGTAAGAATCTTAAAACCTATGTATTGATATCTCTCTGTAAGTGAGTCAAGTGGGTGTAAAGCGTCATAAACACAGCAGTGAAAAGCAGCTAAACCCCATTATAAAAATCAATTACTTTTAAAAACCCGTGAAACAAAGACAGTGAAAGAGAGAGAAATTCTTACAAAATTCGTTCAGGGGCTGTGATGCCACCTAGATTGACCATATCTAGACCCACAGCTGATGGAGACATAAGGGTGGACACTCTTGGGGCTGAGAGGTTTGGTGAGGTTGGGTGAGCAAACGCAGACCCTTTAAAGTAATACTGCGTGGTACCCATCCCATGGGCCCCAGATCTCCAGGTTCAAGGGCATCTTCCTACATCGAAAACATGCATGAGAAACCCAGAAGATGGTACACCGTGTGATCGGAAAAGGTTTCTAAAACGCACCTCATTTCTCATCTCCTTGTGCTCGGGTTCGCCATTCCAGCCGCTTGACTAGCAATCTCCCTCCTTGGAGACTCAGCACCTTTCACCTCCTGTTCCGTACAGGTTGCAATTTGTCCTGAGGATGAACGGGAAGAGGGGGAACCAATGAGAGACTAGCTCTAGGTGTTGGGACAGGCACAGGTCACTCTATTTTCCCATCAGGAAGAAGAATTAACCACAGGCTCAGCCTGCCGCCCGGAAACAGAATAGGGCCTGAAGCAATCCTGCGCGTTTGCGGCCAGCTCCGAAGAAAGCGAGTTGAAAAATGGAGCTCAGGGGCACTGCAATTCACAAACCTGCAGAGTTATAAATGATAACTCTCGTCCACAAATATATTGAGGGAAGGCAACGAAGAGGATTTGAAAGCAAGGCAGAATTGTAGGAAACAGATTTCAGGAGGTAGATTCGAATCGCCTTGAAAGCACAGGAAAAGCGGCAAAACCTCCACAACGATGCCCTTGGCCAAAAAGGGCGTATGCGTTTTTTCCTGAATATATTCAGGAAAAAACGCATACGCCCTTTTTGGCCAACCAAGCAACCTGGAAAGGCAAATTAGCGGTACAAAGAAGTCTCGCTTCCCATCGGTCAAAAGGGCCATGCTGAATAAAGTGTCAAAACCAGAAATGCAGGACAGGCCATGGAGAAACGGGAGCCTTGCTACGCTGATGGGCGGGATGTAAATTGCCAAAAGCCACTCTGGAGAAGTGTACGGTGTGTCCTGAAACATCTAAAAAACTCAGCTTAGAGAGCATAAGGCACTTCCACTCATGGGCGTATAAATTGGGAAAACTAAAAATCAGCAAGACACAGGCACCCCAAAGTTTAGGGCTGCTCTCTTGACAAGAACCTCCACTCCGTTACACCTTAAATATCCCAGGAGAGAGAAAAATGGATAAAGAAGTTGTGGTCCTTATGTACAATGGAATATCACTCAGCCATGAAATCAACTTCATAAGGCTAGTAGCAGCATGATGAGTGGATTTAGGTACGACGATTCCAAGTGAAATAAGTCACACAGAAAAATACACTTGTCATAAGATGTCACTTATAGAGGGAATGTAAAAACCGCTACACTTGAGCTGAATTACAAAACGGCACAGAGTCACACGTTTAGAAAACACACTATGGCTGTTTAACGGGAAAGGTGAGGTGGGGTGATGCATAAAACACGGGTGTCAAATTAGCTCAGATACCGTTCCATAAACCCAATATGTAATAGACAAGACCTACTCCTTGCTCAGTGAACTGGACTCAACACCCCCTATTCACTGCCCAAGAACATATCTGACTAGTAAGAATCTTAAAACCTATGTATTGATATCTCTCTGTAAGTGACTCAAGTGGTTGTAAAGCGGCATAAACACAGCAGTGAAAAGCAGCTAAACCCCATTATAAAAATCAATTACTTTTAAAAACCCGTGAAACAAAGACAGTGAAAGAGAGAGAAATTCTTACAAAATTCGTTCAGGGGCTGTGATGCCACCTGGATTGACCATATCTAGACCCACAGCTGATGGAGACATAAGGGTGGACACTCTTGGGGCTGAGAGGTTTGGTGAGGTTGGGTGAGCAAACGCAGACCCTTTAAAGTAATACTGCGTGGTACCCATCCCATGGTCCCCAAATCTCCAGGTGCAAGGGCATCTTCCTACATCGAAAACATGCATGAGAAACCCAGAAGATGGTACACCGTGTGATCGGGAAAGGTTTCTAAAACGCACCTCATTTCTCATCTCCTTGTGCTCGGGTTCGCCATTCCAGCCGCTTGACTACCAATCTCCCTCCTTGGAGACTCAGCACCTTTCACCTCCTGTTCCGTACAGGTTGCAATTTGTCCTGAGGATGAACGGGAAGAGGGGGAACCAATGAGAGACTAGCTCTAGGTGTTGGGACAGGCACAGGTCACTCTATTTTCCCATCAGGAAGAAGAATTAACCACAGGCTCAGCCTGCCGCCCGGAACCAGAATAGGGCCTGAAGCAATCCTGCGCTTTTGCGGCCACCTCCCAAGAAAGCGAGTTGGAAAATGGAGCTCAGGGGCACTGCAATTCACAAACCTGCAGAGTTATAAATGATAACTCTCGTCCACAAATATATTGAGGGAAGGCAACGAAGAGGATTTGAAAGCAATGCAGAATTGCAGGAAACAGATTTCAGGAGGTAGATTCGAATCGCCTTGAAAGCAGAGGAAAAGCAGCCAAACCTCGACAACCATGCCCTTGGCCAAAAAGGGCGTATGCGTTTTTTCCTGAATATATTCAGGAAAAAACGCATACGCCCTTTTTGCCCAACCAAGAACCTGGAAAGGCAAATCAGCGCTACAAAGAAGTCTCGCTTCCCATCGGTCAAAAGGGCCATGCTGAATACAGTGTCAAAACCAGAAATGCAGGACAGGCCATGGAGAAACGGGAGCCTTGCTACGCTGATGGGCGGGATGTAAATTACCAACAGCCACTCTGGAGAAGTGTACGGTGTGTCCTGAAACATCTAAAAAACTCAGCTTAGAGAGCATAGGGCACTTCCACTCATGGGCGTATAAATTGGGAAAACTAAAAATCAGCAAGACACAGGCACCCCAAGTTTAGGGCTGCTCTCTTAACAAGAACCTCCACTCCGTTACACCTTAAATATCCCAGGAGAGAGAAAAATGGATAAAGAAGTTGTGGTCCTTATGTACAATGGAATATCACTCAGCCATGAAATCAACGTCATAAGGCTAGTAGCAGCATGATGAGTGGATTTAGGTACGACGATTCCAAGTGAAATAAGTCACACAGAAAAATACACTTGTCATAAGATGTCACTTATAGAGGGAATGTAAAAACCGCTACACTTGAGCTGAATTACAAAACGGCACAGAGTCACACGTTTAGAAAACACACTATGGCTGTTTAACGGGAAAGGTGAGGTGGGGTGATGCATAAAACACGGGTGTCAAATTAGCTCAGATACCGTTCCATAAACCCAATATGTAATAGACAAGACCTACTCCTTGCTCAGTGAACTGGACTCAACACCCCCTATTCACTGCCCAAGAACATATCTGACTAGTAAGAATCTTAAAACCTATGTATTGATATCTCTCTGTAAGTGACTCAAGTGGTTGTAAAGCGGCATAAACACAGCAGTGAAAAGCAGCTAAACCCCATTATAAAAATCAATTACTTTTAAAAACCCGTGAAACAAAGACAGTGAAAGAGAGAGAAATTCTTACAAAATTCGTTCAGGGGCTGTGATGCCACCTGGATTGACCATATCTAGACCCACAGCTGATGGAGACATAAGGGTGGACACTCTTGGGGCTGAGAGGTTTGGTGAGGTTGGGTGAGCAAACGCAGACCCTTTAAAGTAATACTGCGTGGTACCCATCCCATGGGCCCCAGATCTCCAGGTTAAAGGGCATCTTCCTACATCGAAAACATGCATGAGAAACCCAGAAGATGGTACACCGTGTGATCGGGAAAGGTTTCTAAAACGCACCTCATTTCTCATCTCCTTGTGCTCGGGTTCGCCATTCCAGCCGCTTGACTAGCAATCTCCCTCCTTGGAGACTCAGCACCTTTCACCTCCTGTTCCGTACAGGTTGCAATTTGTCCTGAGGATGAACGGGAAGAGGGGGAACCAATGAGAGACTAGCTCTAGGTGTTGGGACAGGCACAGGTCACTCTATTTTCCCATCAGGAAGAAGAATTAACCACAGGCTCAGCCTGCCGCCCGGAACCAGAATAGGGCCTGAAGCAATCCTGCGCTTTTGCGGCCAGCTCCCAAGAAAGCGAGTTGGAAAATGGAGCTCAGGGGCACTGCAATTCACAAACCTGCAGAGTTATAAATGATAACTCTCCTCCACAAATATATTGAGGGAAGGCAACGAAGAGGATATGAAAGCAAGGCAGAATTGCAGGAAACAGATTTCAGGAGGTAGATTCGAATCGCATTGAAAGCACAGGAATAGCGGCCAAACCTCGACAACCATGCCCTTGGCCAAAAAGGGCGTATGCGTTTTTTCCTGAATATATTCAGGAAAAAACGCATACGCCCTTTTTGGCCAACCAAGCAACCTGGAAAGGCAAATCAGCGCTACAAAGAAGTCTCGCTTCCCATCGGTCAAAAGGACCATGCTGAATACAGTGTCAAAACCAGAAATGAAGGACAGGCCATGGAGAAACGGGAGCCTTGCTACGCTGATGGGCGGGATGTAAATTGCCAACAGCCACTCTGGAGAAGTGTACGGTGTGTGCTGAAACATCTAAAAAACTCAGCTTAGAGAGCATAGGGCACTTCCACTCATGGGCGTATAAATTGGGAAAACTAAAAATCAGAAAGACACACCCACCCCAAAGTTTAGGGCTGCTCTCTTGACAAAAACCTCCACTCCGTTACACCTTCAATATCCCAGGAAAGAGAAAAATGGATAAAGAAGTTGTGGTCCTTATGTACAATGGAATATCACTCAGCCATGAAATCAACGTCATAAGGCTAGTAGCAGCATGATGAGTGGATTTAGGTACGACGATTCTAAGTGAAATAAGTCACACAGAAAAAGACACTTGTCATAAGATGTCACTTATAGAGGGAATGTAAAAACCGCTACACTTGAGCTGAATTACAAAACGGCACAGAGTCACACGTTTAGAAAACACACTATGGCTGCTTAACGGAAAGGTGAGTTGGGGTGATGCATAAAACACGGTTTTCAAATTAGCTAAGATACCGTTCCATAAACCCAATATGTAATAGACAAGACCTACTCCTTGCTCAGTGAACTGGACTCAATACCCCCTATTCACCGCCCAAGAACATATCTGACTAGTAAGAATCTTAAAACCTATGTATTGATATCTCTCTGTAAGTGAGTCAAGTGGGTGTAAAGCGGCATAAACACAGCAGTGAAAAGCAGCTAAACCCCATTATAAAAATCAATTACTTTTAAAAACCCGTGAAACAAAGACAGTGAAAGAGAGAGAAATTCTTACAAAATTCTTTCAGGGGCTGTGATGCCACCTGGATTGACCATATCTAGACCCACAGCTGATGGAGACATAAGGGTGGACACTCTTGGGGCTGAGAGGTTTGGTGAGGTTGGGTGAGCAAACGCAGACCCTTTAAAGTAATACTGCGTGGTACCCATCCCATGGGCCCCAGATCTCCAGGTTCAAGGGCATTTCCTACATCGAAAACATGCATGAGAAACCCAGAAGATGGTACACCGTGTGATCGGGAAAGGTTTCTAAAACGCACCTCATTTCTCATCTCCTTGTGCTCGGGTTCGCCATTCCAGCCGCTTGACTAGCAATCTCCCTCCTTGGAGACTCAGCACCTTTCACCTCCAGTTCCGTACAGGTTGCAATTTGTCCTGAGGATGAACGGGAAGAGGGGGAACCAATGAGAGACTAGCTCTAGGTGTTGGGACAGGCACAGGTCACTCTATTTTCCCATCAGGAAGAAGAATTAACCACAGGCTCACCCTGCCGCCCGGAACCAGAATAGGGCCTGAAGCAATCCTGCGCGTTTGCGGCCAGCTCCCAAGAAAGAGAGTTGAAAAATGGAGCTCAGGGGCACTGCAATTCACAAACCTGCAGAGTTATAAATGATAACTCTCGTCCACAAATATATTGAGGGAAGGCAACGAAGAGGATTTGAAAGCAAGGCAGAATTGTAGGAAACAGATTTCAGGAGGTAGATTCGAATCGCCTTGAAAGCACAGGAAAAGCGGCAAAACCTCCACAACGATGCCCTTGGCCAAAAAGGGCGTATGCGTTTTTTCCTGAATATATTCAGGAAAAAACGCATACGCCCTTTTTGGCCAACCAAGCAACCTGGAAAGGCAAATCAGCGCTACAAAGAAGTCTCGCTTCCCATCGGTCAAAAGGGCCATGCTGAATAAAGTGTCGAAACCAGAAATGCAGGACAGGCCATGGAGAAACGGGAGCCTTGCTACGCTGATGGTCGGGATGTAAATTGCCAAACAGCCACTCTGGAGATGTATACGGTGTGTCCTGAAACATCTAAAAAACTCAGCTTAGAGAGCATAGGGCACTTCCACTCATGGGCGTATAAATTGGGAAAACTAAAAATCAGCAACACACAGGCACCCCAAAGTTTAGGGCTGCTCTCTTGACAAGAACCTCCACTGCGTTACACCTTCAATATCCCAGGAAAGAGAAAAATGGATAAAGAAGTTGTGGTCCTTATGTACAAAGGAATATCACTCAGCCATGAAATCAACGTCATAAGGCTAGTAGCAGCATGATGAGTGGATTTAGGTACGACGATTCTAAGTGAAATAAGTCACACAGAAAAAGACACTTGTCATAAGATATCTCTTATAGAGGGAATGTAAAAACCGCTACACTTGAGCTGAATTACAAAACGGCACAGAGTTACACGTTTAGAAACCACACTATGGCTGCTTAACGGGAAAGGTGAGGTGGGGTGATGCATAAAACACGGGTGTCAAATTAGCTCAGATACCGTTCCATAAACCCAATATGTAATAGACAAGACCTACTCCTTGCTCAGTGAACTGGACTCAACACCCCCTATTCACCGCCCAAGAACATATCTGACTAGTAAGAATCTTAAAACCTATATATTGATATCTCTCTGTAAGTGAGTCAAGTGGTTGTAAAGCGGCATAAACACAGCAGTGAAAAGCAGCTAAACCCCATTATAAAAATCAATTACTTTTAAAAACCCGTGAAACAAAGACAGTGAAAGAGAGAGAAATTCTTACAAAATTCGTTCAGGGGCTGTGATGCCACCTGGATTGACCATATCTAGACCCACAGCTGATCGAGACATAAGGGTGGACACTCTTGGGGCTGAGAGGTTTGGTGAGGTTGGGTGAGCAAACGCAGACCCTCTAAAGTAATACTGCGTGGTACCCATCCCATGGGCCCCAGATCTCCAGGTTAAAGGGCATCTTCCTACATCGAAAACATGCATGAGAAACCCAGAAGATGGTACACCGTGTGATCGGGAAAGGTTTCTAAAACGCACCTCATTTCTCATCTCCTTGTGCTCGGGTTCGCCATTCCAGCCGCTTGACTAGCAATCTCCCTCCTTGGAGACTCAGCACCTTTCACCTCCTGTTCCGTACAGGTTGCAATTTGTCCTGAGGATGAACGGGAAGAGGGGGAACCAATGAGAGACTAGCTCTAGGTGTTGGGACAGGCACAGGTCACTCTATTTTCCCATCAGGAAGAAGAATTAACCACAGGCTCAGCCTGCCGCCCGGAACCAGAATAGGGCCTGAAGCAATCCTGCGCTTTTGCGGCCAGCTCCTAAGAAAGCGAGTTGGAAAATGGAGCTCAGGGGCACTGCAATTCACAAACCTGCAGAGTTATAAATGATAACTCTCGTCCACAAATATATTGAGGGAAGGCAACGAAGAGGATTTGAAAGCAAGGCAGAATTGCAGGAAACAGATTTCAGGAGGTAGATTCGAATCGCCTTGAAAGCACAGGAAAAGCGGCCAAACCTCGACAACGATGCCCTTGGCGAAAAAGGGCGTATGCGTTTTTTCCTGAATATATTCAGGAAAAAACGCATACGCCCTTTTTGGCCAACCAAGCAACCTGGAAAGGCAAATCAGCGCTACAAAGAAGTCTCGCTTCCCATCGGTCAAAAGGGCCATGCTGAATACAGTGTCAAAACCAGAAATGCAGGACAGGCCATGGAGAAACGGGAGCCTTGCTACGCTGATGGGCGGGATGTAAACTGCCAACAGCCACTCTGGAGAAGTGTACGGTGTGTCCTGAAACATCTAAAAAACTCAGCTTAGAGAGCATAGGGCACTTCCACTCATGGGCATATAAATTGGGAAAACTAAAAATCAGCAAGACACAGGCACCCCAAAGTTTAGGGCTGCTCTCTTGAGAAGAACCTCCACTCCGTTACACCTTCAATATCCCAGGAAAGAGAAAAATGGATAAAGAAGTTGTGGTCCTTATGTACAATGGAATATCACTCAGCCATGAAATCAACGTCATAAGGCTAGTAGCAGCATGATGAGTGGATTTAGGTACGACGATTCTAAGTGAAATAAGTCACACAGAAAAATACACTTGTCATAAGATGTCACTTATAAAGGGAATGTAAAAACCGCTACACTTGAGGTGAATTACAAAACGGCACAGAGTCACACGTTTGGAAAACACACTATGGCTGCTTAACGGGAAAGGTGAGGTGGGGTGATGCATAAAACACGGGTGTCAAATTAGCTCAGATACCGTTCCATAAACCCAATATGTAATAGACAAGACCTACTCCTTGCTCAGTGAACTGGACTCAATACCCCCTATTCACCGCCCAAGAACATATCTGACTAGTAAGAATCTTAAAACCTATGTATTGATATCTCTCTGTAAGTGAGTCACGTGGGTGTAAAGAGGCATAAACACAGCAGTGAAAAGCCGCTAAACCCCATTATAAAAATCAATTACTTTTAAAAACCCGTGAAACAAAGACAGTGAAAGAGAGAGAAATTCTTACAAAATTCGTTCAGGGGCTGTGATGCCACCTGGATTGACCATATCAAACCCACAGCTGATGGAGACATAAGGGTGGACACTCTTGGGGCTGAGAGGTTTGGTGAGGTTGGGTGAGCAAACGCAGACCCTTTAAAGTAATACTGTGTGGTACCCATCCCATGGGCCCCAGATCTCCAGGTTAAAGGGCATCTTCCTACATCGAAAACATGCATGAGAAACCCAGAAGATGGTACACCGTGTGATCGGGAAAGGTTTCTAAAACGCACCTCATTTCTCATCTCCTTGTGCTCGGGTTCGCCATTCCAGCCGCTTGACTAGCAATCTCCCTCCTTGGAGACTCAGCACCTTTCACCTCCTGTTCCGTACAGGTTGCAATTTGTCCTGAGGATGAACGGGAAGAGGGGGAACCAATGAGAGACTAGCTCTAGGTGTTGGGACAGGCACAGGTCACTCTATTTTCCCATCAGGAAGAAGAATTAACCACAGGCTCAGCCTGCCGCCCGGAACCAGAATAGGGCCTGAAGCAATCCTGCGCTTTTGCGGCCAGCTCCCAAGAAAGCGAGTTGGAAAATGGAGCTCAGGGGCACTGCAATTCACAAACCTGCAGAGTTATAAATGATAACTCTCGTCCACAAATATATTGAGGGAAGGCAACGAAGAGGATATGAAAGCAAGGTAGAATTGCATTAAACAGATTTCAGGAGGTAGATTCGAATCGCATTGAAAGCACAGGAATAGCGGCCAAACCTCGACAACGATGCCCTTGGCCAAAAAGGGCGTATGCGTTTTTTCCTGAATATATTCAGGAAAAAACGCATACGCCCTTTTTGGCCAACCAAGCAACCTGGAAAGGCAAATCAGCGCTACAAAGAAGTCTCGCTTCCCATCGGTCAAAAGGGCCATGCTGAATAAAGTGTCAAAACCAGAAATGCAGGACAGGCCATGGAGAAACGGGAGCCTTGCTACGCTGATGGGCGGGATGTAAATTGCCAAAAGCCACTCTGGAGAAGTGTACGGTGTGTCCTGAAACATCTAAAAAACTCAGCTTAGAGAGCATAGGGCACTTCCACTCATGGGCGTATAAATTGGGAAAACTAAAAATCAGCAAGACACAGGCACCCCAAAGTTTAGGGCTGCTCTCTTGAGAAGAACCTCCACTCCGTTACACCTTAAATATCCCAGGAAAGAGAAAAATGGATAAAGAATTTGTGGTCCTTATGTACAATGGAATATCACTCAGCCATGAAATCAATGTCATAAGGCTAGTAGCAGCATGATGAGTGGATTTAGGTACGACGATTCTAAGTGAAATAAGTCACACAGAAAAAGACACTTATCATAAGATATCTCTTATAGAGGGAATGTAAAAACCGCTACACTTGAGCTGAATTACAAAACGGCACAGAGTCACACGTTTAGAAAACACACTATGGCTGCTTAACGGGAAAGGTGAGGTGGGGTGATGCATAAAACACGGGTGTCAAATTAGCTCAGATACCGTTCCATAAACCCAATATGTAATAGACAAGACCTACTCCTTGCTCAGTGAACTGGACTCAACACCCCCTATTCACTGCCCAAGAACATATCTGACTAGTAAGAATCTTAAAACCTATGTATTGATATCTCTCTGTAAGTGACTCAAGTGGTTGTAAAGCGGCATAAACACAGCAGTGAAAAGCAGCTAAACCCCATTATAAAAATCAATTACTTTTAAAAACCCGTGAAACAAAGACAGTGAAAGAGAGAGAAATTCTTACAAAATTCGTTCAGGGGCTGTGATGCCACCTGGATTGACCATATCTAGACCCACAGCTGATGGAGACATAAGGGTGGACACTCTTGGGGCTGAGAGGTTTGGTGAGGTTGGGTGAGCAAACGCAGACCCTTTAAAGTAATACTGCGTGGTACCCATCCCATGGTCCCCAAATCTCCAGGTGCAAGGGCATCTTCCTACATCGAAAACATGCATGAGAAACCCAGAAGATGGTACACCGTGTGATCGGGAAAGGTTTCTAAAACGCACCTCATTTCTCATCTCCTTGTGCTCGGGTTCGCCATTCCAGCCGCTTGACTACCAATCTCCCTCCTTGGAGACTCAGCACCTTTCACCTCCTGTTCCGTACAGGTTGCAATTTGTCCTGAGGATGAACGGGAAGAGGGGGAACCAATGAGAGACTAGCTCTAGGTGTTGGGACAGGCACAGGTCACTCTATTTTCCCATCAGGAAGAAGAATTAACCACAGGCTCAGCCTGCCGCCCGGAACCAGAATAGGGCCTGAAGCAATCCTGCGCATTTGCGGCCACCTCCCAAGAAAGCGAGTTGGAAAATGGAGCGCAGGGGCACTGCAATTCACAAACCTGCAGAGTTATAAATGATAACTCTCGTCCACAAATATATTGAGGGAAGGCAACGAAGAGGATTTGAAAGCAATGCAGAATTGCAGGAAACAGATTTCAGGAGGTAGATTCGAATCGCCTTGAAAGCAGAGGAAAAGCAGCCAAACCTCGACAACCATGCCCTTGGCCAAAAAGGGCGTATGCGTTTTTTCCTGAATATATTCAGGAAAAAACGCATACGCCCTTTTTGCCCAACCAAGAACCTGGAAAGGCAAATCAGCGCTACAAAGAAGTCTCGCTTCCCATCGGTCAAAAGGGCCATGCTGAATACAGTGTCAAAACCAGAAATGCAGGACAGGCCATGGAGAAACGGGAGCCTTGCTACGCTGATGGGCGGGATGTAAATTACCAACAGCCACTCTGGAGAAGTGTACGGTGTGTCCTGAAACATCTAAAAAACTCAGCTTAGAGAGCATAGGGCACTTCCACTCATGGGCGTATAAATTGGGAAAACTAAAAATCAGCAAGACACAGGCACCCCAAAGTTTAGGGCTGCTCTCTTAACAAGAACCTCCACTCCGTTACACCTTCAATATCCCAGGAGAGAGAAAATGGATAAAGAAGTTGTGGTCCTTATGTACAATGGAATATCACTCAGCCATGAAATCAACGTCATAAGGCTAGTAGCAGCATGATGAGTGGATTTAGGTACGACGATTCCAAGTGAAATAAGTCACACAGAAAAATACACTTGTCATAAGATGTCACTTATAGAGGGAATGTAAAAACCGCTACACTTGAGCTGAATTACAAAACGGCACAGAGTCACACGTTTAGAAAACACACTATGGCTGTTTAACGGGAAAGGTGAGGTGGGGTGATGCATAAAACACGGGTGTCAAATTAGCTCAGATACCGTTCCATAAACCCAATATGTAATAGACAAGACCTACTCCTTGCTCAGTGAACTGGACTCAACACCCCCTATTCACTGCCCAAGAACATATCTGACTAGTAAGAATCTTAAAACCTATGTATTGATATCTCTCTGTAAGTGACTCAAGTGGTTGTAAAGCGGCATAAACACAGCAGTGAAAAGCAGCTAAACCCCATTATAAAAATCAATTACTTTTAAAAACCCGTGAAACAAAGACAGTGAAAGAGAGAGAAATTCTTACAAAATTCGTTCAGGGGCTGTGATGCCACCTGGATTGACCATATCTAGACCCACAGCTGATGGAGACATAAGGGTGGACACTCTTGGGGCTGAGAGGTTTGGTGAGGTTGGGTGAGCAAACGCAGACCCTTTAAAGTAATACTGCGTGGTACCCATCCCATGGGCCCCAGATCTCCAGGTTAAAGGGCATCTTCCTACATCGAAAACATGCATGAGAAACCCAGAAGATGGTACACCGTGTGATCGGGAAAGGTTTCTAAAACGCACCTCATTTCTCATCTCCTTGTGCTCGGGTTCGCCATTCCAGCCGCTTGACTAGCAATCTCCCTCCTTGGAGACTCAGCACCTTTCACCTCCTGTTCCGTACAGGTTGCAATTTGTCCTGAGGATGAACGGGAAGAGGGGGAACCAATGAGAGACTAGCTCTAGGTGTTGGGACAGGCACAGGTCACTCTATTTTCCCATCAGGAAGAAGAATTAACCACAGGCTCAGCCTGCCGCCCGGAACCAGAATAGGGCCTGAAGCAATCCTGCGCTTTTGCGGCCAGCTCCCAAGAAAGCGAGTTGGAAAATGGAGCTCAGGGGCACTGCAATTCACAAACCTGCAGAGTTATAAATGATAACTCTCCTCCACAAATATATTGAGGGAAGGCAACGAAGAGGATATGAAAGCAAGGCAGAATTGCAGGAAACAGATTTCAGGAGGTAGATTCGAATCGCATTGAAAGCACAGGAATAGCGGCCAAACCTCGACAACCATGCCCTTGGCCAAAAAGGGCGTATGCGTTTTTTCCTGAATATATTCAGGAAAAAACGCATACGCCCTTTTTGGCCAACCAAGCAACCTGGAAAGGCAAATCAGCGCTACAAAGAAGTCTCGCTTCCCATCGGTCAAAAGGACCATGCTGAATACAGTGTCAAAACCAGAAATGAAGGACAGGCCATGGAGAAACGGGAGCCTTGCTACGCTGATGGGCGGGATGTAAATTGCCAACAGCCACTCTGGAGAAGTGTACGGTGTGTGCTGAAACATCTAAAAAACTCAGCTTAGAGAGCATAGGGCACTTCCACTCATGGGCGTATAAATTGGGAAAACTAAAAATCAGAAAGACACACCCACCCCAAAGTTTAGGGCTGCTCTCTTGACAAAAACCTCCACTCCGTTACACCTTCAATATCCCAGGAAAGAGAAAAATGGATAAAGAAGTTGTGGTCCTTATGTACAATGGAATATCACTCAGCCTTGAAATCAACGTCATAAGGCTAGTAGCAGCATGATGAGTGGATTTAGGTACGACGATTCTAAGTGAAATAAGTCACACAGAAAAAGACACTTGTCATAAGATGTCACTTATAGAGGGAATGTAAAAACCGCTACACTTGAGCTGAATTACAAAACGGCACAGAGTCACACGTTTAGAAAACACACTATGGCTGCTTAACGGAAAGGTGAGTTGGGGTGATGCATAAAACACGGTTTTCAAATTAGCTAAGATACCGTTCCATAAACCCAATATGTAATAGACAAGACCTACTCCTTGCTCAGTGAACTGGACTCAATACCCCCTATTCACCGCCCAAGAACATATCTGACTAGTAAGAATCTTAAAACCTATGTATTGATATCTCTCTGTAAGTGAGTCAAGTGGGTGTAAAGCGGCATAAACACAGCAGTGAAAAGCAGCTAAACCCCATTATAAAAATCAATTACTTTTAAAAACCCGTGAAACAAAGACAGTGAAAGAGAGAGAAATTCTTACAAAATTCTTTCAGGGGCTGTGATGCCACCTGGATTGACCATATCTAGACCCACAGCTGATGGAGACATAAGGGTGGACACTCTTGGGGCTGAGAGGTTTGGTGAGGTTGGGTGAGCAAACGCAGACCCTTTAAAGTAATACTGCGTGGTACCCATCCCATGGGCCCCAGATCTCCAGGTTCAAGGGCATTTCCTACATCGAAAACATGCATGAGAAACCCAGAAGATGGTACACCGTGTGATCGGGAAAGGTTTCTAAAACGCACCTCATTTCTCATCTCCTTGTGCTCGGGTTCGCCATTCCAGCCGCTTGACTAGCAATCTCCCTCCTTGGAGACCCAGCACCTTTCACCTCCAGTTCCGTACAGGTTGCAATTTGTCCTGAGGATGAACGGGAAGAGGGGGAACCAATGAGAGACTAGCTCTAGGTGTTGGGACAGGCACAGGTCACTCTATTTTCCCATCAGGAAGAAGAATTAACCACAGGCTCACCCTGCCGCCCGGAACCAGAATAGGGCCTGAAGCAATCCTGCGCGTTTGCGGCCAGCTCCCAAGAAAGAGAGTTGAAAAATGGAGCTCAGGGGCACTGCAATTCACAAACCTGCAGAGTTATAAATGATAACTCTCGTCCACAAATATATTGAGGGAAGGCAACGAAGAGGATTTGAAAGCAAGGCAGAATTGTAGGAAACAGATTTCAGGAGGTAGATTCGAATCGCCTTGAAAGCACAGGAAAAGCGGCAAAACCTCCACAACGATGCCCTTGGCCAAAAAGGGCGTATGCGTTTTTTCCTGAATATATTCAGGAAAAAACGCTTACGCCCTTTTTGGCCAACCAAGCAACCTGGAAAGGCAAATCAGCGCTACAAAGAAGTCTCGCTTCCCATCGGTCAAAAGGGCCATGCTGAATAAAGTGTCAAAACCAGAAATGCAGGACAGGCCATGGAGAAACGGGAGCCTTGCTACGCTGATGGTCGGGATGTAAATTGCCAAACAGCCACTCTGGAGATGTATACGGTGTGTCCTGAAACATCTAAAAAACTCAGCTTAGAGAGCATAGGGCACTTCCACTCATGGGCGTATAAATTGGGAAAACTAAAAATCAGCAACACACAGGCACCCCAAAGTTTAGGGCTGCTCTCTTGACAAGAACCTCCACTGCGTTACACCTTCAATATCCCAGGAAAGAGAAAAATGGATAAAGAAGTTGTGGTCCTTATGTACAAAGGAATATCACTCAGCCATGAAATCAACGTCATAAGGCTAGTAGCAGCATGATGAGTGGATTTAGGTACGACGATTCTAAGTGAAATAAGTCACACAGAAAAAGACACTTGTCATAAGATATCTCTTATAGAGGGAATGTAAAAACCGCTACACTTGAGCTGAATTACAAAACGGCACAGAGTTACACGTTTAGAAACCACACTATGGCTGCTTAACGGGAAAGGTGAGGTGGGGTGATGCATAAAACACGGGTGTCAAATTAGCTCAGATACCGTTCCATAAACCCAATATGTAATAGACAAGACCTACTCCTTGCTCAGTGAACTGGACTCAACACCCCCTATTCACCGCCCAAGAACATATCTGACTAGTAAGAATCTTAAAACCTATATATTGATATCTCTCTGTAAGTGAGTCAAGTGGTTGTAAAGCGTCATAAACACAGCAGTGAAAAGCAGCTAAACCCCATTATAAAAATCAATTACTTTTAAAAACCCGTGAAACAAAGACAGTGAAAGAGAGAGAAATTCTTACAAAATTCGTTCAGGGGCTGTGATGCCACCTGGATTGACCATATCTAGACCCACAGCTGATCGAGACATAAGGGTGGACACTCTTGGGGCTGAGAGGTTTGGTGAGGTTGGGTGAGCAAACGCAGACCCTCTAAAGTAATACTGCGTGGTACCCATCCCATGGGCCCAAGATCTCCAGGTTAAAGGGCATCTTCCTACATCGAAAACATGCATGAGAAACCCAGAAGATGGTACACCGTGTGATCGGGAAAGGTTTCTAAAACGCACCTCATTTCTCATCTCCTTGTGCTCGGGTTCGCCATTCCAGCCGCTTGACTAGCAATCTCCCTCCTTGGAGACTCAGCACCTTTCACCTCCTGTTCCGTACAGGTTGCAATTTGTCCTGAGGATGAACGGGAAGAGGGGGAACCAATGAGAGACTAGCTCTAGGTGTTGGGACAGGCACAGGTCACTCTATTTTCCCATCAGGAAGAAGAATTAACCACAGGCTCAGCCTGCCGCCCGGAACCAGAATAGGGCCTGAAGCAATCCTGCGCTTTTGCGGCCAGCTCCTAAGAAAGCGAGTTGGAAAATGGAGCTCAGGGGCACTGCAATTCACAAACCTGCAGAGTTATAAATGATAACTCTCGTCCACAAATATATTGAGGGAAGGCAACGAAGAGGATTTGAAAGCAAGGCAGAATTGCAGGAAACAGATTTCAGGAGGTAGATTCGAATCGCCTTGAAAGCACAGGAAAAGCGGCCAAACCTCGACAACGATGCCCTTGGCGAAAAAGGGCGTATGCGTTTTTTCCTGAATATATTCAGGAAAAAACGCATACGCCCTTTTTGTCCAACCAAGCAACCTGGAAAGGCAAATCAGCGCTACAAAGAAGTCTCGCTTCCCATCGGTCAAAAGGGCCATGCTGAATACAGTGTCAAAACCAGAAATGCAGGACAGGCCATGGAGAAACGGGAGCCTTGCTACGCTGATGGGCGGGATGTAAACTGCCAACAGCCACTCTGGAGAAGTGTACGGTGTGTCCTGAAACATCTAAAAAACTCAGCTTAGAGAGCATAGGGCACTTCCACTCATGGGCATATAAATTGGGAAAACTAAAAATCAGCAAGACACAGGCACCCCAAAGTTTAGGGCTGCTCTCTTGAGAAGAACCTCCACTCCGTTACACCTTCAATATCCCAGGAAAGAGAAAAATGGATAAAGAAGTTGTGGTCCTTATGTACAATGGAATATCACTCAGCCATGAAATCAACGTCATAAGGCTAGTAGCAGCATGATGAGTGGATTTAGGTACGACGATTCTAAGTGAAATAAGTCACACAGAAAAATACACTTGTCATAAGATGTCACTTATAAAGGGAATGTAAAAACCGCTACACTTGAGGTGAATTACAAAACGGCACAGAGTCACACGTTTGGAAAACACACTATGGCTGCTTAACGGGAAAGGTGAGGTGGGGTGATGCATAAAACACGGGTGTCAAATTAGCTCAGATACCGTTCCATAAACCCAATATGTAATAGACAAGACCTACTCCTTGCTCAGTGAACTGGACTCAATACCCCCTATTCACCGCCCAAGAACATATCTGACTAGTAAGAATCTTAAAACCTATGTATTGATATCTCTCTGTAAGTGAGTCACGTGGGTGTAAAGAGGCATAAACACAGCAGTGAAAAGCCGCTAAACCCCATTATAAAAATCAATTACTTTTAAAAACCCGTGAAACAAAGACAGTGAAAGAGAGAGAAATTCTTACAAAATTCGTTCAGGGGCTGTGATGCCACCTGGATTGACCATATCAAACCCACAGCTGATGGAGACATAAGGGTGGACACTCTTGGGGCTGAGAGGTTTGGTGAGGTTGGGTGAGCAAACGCAGACCCTTTAAAGTAATACTGTGTGGTACCCATCCCATGGGCCCCAAATCTCCAGGTGCAAGGGCATCTTCCTTCATCGAAAACATGCATGAGAAACCCAGAAGATGGTACACCATGTGATTGGGAAAGGTTTCTAAAACGCACCTCATTTCTCATCTCCTTGTGCTCGGGTTCGCCATTCCAGCCGCTTGACTAGCAATCTCCCTCCTTGGAGACTCAGCACCTTTCACCTCCTGTTCCGTACAGGTTGCAATTTGTCCTGAGGATGAACGGGAAGAGGGGGAACCAATGAGAGACTAGCTCTAGGTGTTGGGACAGGCACAGGTCACTCTATTTTCCCATCAGGAAGAAGAATTAACCACAGGCTCAGCCTGCCGCCCGGAACCAGAATAGGGCCTGAAGCAATCCTGCGCTTTTGCGGCCAGCTCCCAAGAAAGCGAGTTGGAAAATGGAGCTCAGGGGCACTGCAATTCACAAACCTGCAGAGTTATAAATGATAACTCTCGTCCACAAATATATTGAGGGAAGGCAACGAAGAGGATTTGAAAGCAAGGCAGAATTGCAGGAAACAGATTTCAGGAGGTAGATTCGAATCGCCTTGAAAGCACAGGAAAAGCGGCCAAACCTCGACAACGATGCCCTTGGCGAAAAAGGGCGTATGCGTTTTTTCCTGAATATATTCAGGAAAAAACGCATACGCCCTTTTTGGCCAACCAAGCAACCTGGAAAGGCAAATCAGCGCTACAAAGAAGTCTCGCTTCCCATCGGTCAAAAGGGCCATGCTGAATACAGTGTCAAAACCAGAAATGCAGGACAGGCCATGGAGAAACGGGAGCCTTGCTACGCTGATGGGCGGGATGTAAATTACCAACAGCCACTCTGGAGAAGTGTACGGTGTGTCCTGAAACATCTAAAAAATCAGCTTAGAGAGCATAGGGCACTTCCACTCATGGGCGTATAAATTGGGAAAACTAAAAATCAGCAAGACACAGGCACCCCAAAGTTTAGGGCTGCTCTCTTAACAAGAACCTCCACTCCGTTACACCTTCAATATCCCAGGAAAGAGAAAAATGGATAAAGAATTGTGGTCCTTATGTACAATGGAATATCACTCAGCCATGAAATCAATGTCATAAGGCTAGTAGCAGCATGATGAGTGGATTTAGGTACGACGATTCCAAGTGAAATAAGTCACACAGAAAAAGACACTTGTCATAAGATGTCACTTATAAAGGGAATGTAAAAACCGCTACACTTGAGCTGAATTACAAAACGGCACAGAGTCACACGTTTGGAAAACACACTATGGCTGCTTAACGGGAAAGGTGAGGTGGGGTGATGCATAAAACACGGGTGTCAAATTAGCTCAGATACCGTTCCATAAACCCAATATGTAATAGACAAGACCTACTCCTTGCTCAGTGAACTGGACTCAATACCCCCTATTCACCGCCCAAGAACATATCTGACTAGTAAGAATCTTAAAACCTATGTATTGATATCTCTCTGTAAGTGAGTCACGTGGGTGTAAAGAGGCATAAACACAGCAGTGAAAAGCAGCTAAACCCCATTATAAAAATCAATTACTTTTAAAAACCCGTGAAACAAAGACAGTGAAAGAGAGAGAAATTCTTACAAAATCCGTTCAGGGGCTGTGATGCCACCTGGATTGACCATATCTAGACCCACAGCTGATGGAGACATAAGGGTGGACACTCTTGGGGCTGAGAGGTTTGGTGAGGTTGGGTGAGCAAACGCAGACCCTTTAAAGTAATACTGCGTGGTACCCATCCCATGGGCCCCAGATCTCCAGGTTAAAGGGCATCTTCCTACATCGAAAACATGCATGAGAAACCCAGAAGATGGTACACCGCGTGATCGGGAAAGGTTTCTAAAACGCACCTCATTTCTCATCTCCTTGTGCTCGGGTTCGCCATTCCAGCCGCTTGACTACCAATCTCCCTCCTTGGAGACTCAGCACCTTTCACCTCCTGTTCCGTACAGGTTGCAATTTGTCCTGAGGATGAACGGGAAGAGGGGGAACCAATGAGAGACTAGCTCTAGGTGTTGGGACAGGCACAGGTCACTCTATTTTCCCATCAGGAAGAAGAATTAAAAACAGGCTCAGCCTGCCGCCCGGAACCAGAATAGGACCTGAAGCAATCCTGCGCTTTTGCGGCCAGCTCCCAAGAAAGCGAGTTGGAAAATGCAGCTCAGGGGCACTGCAATTCACAAACCTGCAGAGTTATAAATGATAACTCTCGTCCACAAATATATTGAGGGAAGGCAACGAAGAGGATATGAAAGCAAGGCAGAATTGCAGGAAACAGATTACAGGAGGTAGATTCGAATCGCATTGAAAGCACAGGAATAGCGGCCAAACCTCGACAACCATGCCCTTGGCCAAAAAGGGCGTATGCGTTTTTTCCTGAATATATTCAGGAAAAAACGCATACGCCCTTTTTGGCCAACCAAGCAACCTGGAAAGGCAAATCAGCGCTACAAAGAAGTCTCGCTTCCCATCGATCAAAAAGGCCATGCTGAATAAAGTGTCAAAACCAGAAAAGCAGGGCAGGCCATGGAGAAACGGGAGCCTTGCTACGCTGATGGGCGGGATGTAAATTGCCAACAGCCACTCTGGAGATGTGTACGGTGTGTCCTGAAACATCTAAAAAACTCAGCTTAGAGAGCATAGGGCACTTCCACTCATGGGCGTATAAATTGGGAAAAATAAAAATCAGCAACACACAGGCACCCCAAAGTTTAGGGCTGCTCTCTTGACAAGAACCTCCACTGCGTTACACCTTCAATATCCCAGGAAAGAGAAAAATGGATAAAGAAGTTGTGGTCCTTATGTACAATGGAATATCACTCAGCCATGAAATCAACGTCATAAGGCTAGTAGCAGCATGATGAGTGGATTTAGGTACGACGATTCTAAGTGAAATAAGTCACACAGAAAAAGACACTTGTCATAAGATATCTCTTATACAGGGAATGTAAAAACCGCTACACTTGAGCTGAATTACAAAACGGCACAGAGTTACACGTTTAGAAACCACACTATGGCTGCTTAACGGGAAAGGTGAGGTGGGGTGATGCATAAAACACGGGTGTCAAATTAGCTCAGATACCGTTCCATAAACCCAATATGTAATAGACAAGACCTACTCCTTGCTCAGTGAACTGGACTCAACACCCCCTATTCACCGCCCAAGAACATATCTGACTAGTAAGAATCTTAAAACCTATATATTGATATCTCTCTGTAAGTGAGTCAAGTGGTTGTAAAGCGGCATAAACACAGCAGTGAAAAGCAGCTAAACCCCATTATAAAAATCAATTACTTTTAAAAACCCGTGAAACAAAGACAGTGAAAGAGAGAGAAATTCTTACAAAATTCGTTCAGGGGCTGTGATGCCACCTGGATTGACCATATCTAGACCCACAGCTGATCGAGACATAAGGGTGGACACTCTTGGGGCTGAGAGGTTTGGTGAGGTTGGGTGAGCAAACGCAGACCCTTTAAAGTAATACTGCGTGGTACCCATCCCATGGGCCCCAGATCTCCAGGTTAAAGGGCATCTTCCTACATCGAAAACATGCATGAGAAACCCAGAAGATGGTACACCGTGTGATCGGGAAAGGTTTCTAAAACGCACCTCATTTCTCATCTCCTTGTGCTCGGGTTCGCCATTCCAGCCGCTTGACTAGCAATCTCCCTCCTTGGAGACTCAGCACCTTTCACCTCCTGTTCCGTACAGGTTGCAATTTGTCCTGAGGATGAACGGGAAGAGGGGGAACCAATGAGAGACTAGCTCTAGGTGTTGGGACAGGCACAGGTCCCTCTATTTTCCCATCAGGAAGAAGAATTAACCACAGGCTCAGCCTGCCGCCCTGAACCAGAATAGGGCCTGAAGCAATCCTGCGCTTTTGCGGCCAGCTCCCAAGAAAGCGAGTTGGAAAATGCAGCTCAGGGGCACTGCAATTCACAAACCTGCAGAGTTATAAATGATAACTCTCGTCCACAAATATATTGAGGGAAGGCAACGAAGAGGATATGAAAGCAAGGCAGAATTGCAGGAAACAGATTTCAGGAGGTAGATTCGAATCGCATTGAAAGCACAGGAATAGCGGCCAAACCTCGACAACGATGCCCTTGGCCAAAAAGGGCGTATGCGTTTTTTCCTGAATATATTCAGGAAAAAACGCATACGCCCTTTTTGGCCAACCAAGCAACCTGGAAAGGCAAATCAGCGCTACAAAGAAGTCTCGCTTCCCATCGGTCAAAAGGGCCATGCTGAATAAAGTGTCAAAACCAGAAATGCAGGACAGGCCATGGAGAAACGGGAGCCTTGCTACGCTGATGGGCGGGATGTAATTTGCCAAAAGCCACTCTGGAGAAGTGTACGGTGTGTCCTGAAACATCTAAAAAACTCAGCTTAGAGAGCATAGGGCACTTCCACTCATGGGCGTATAAATTGGGAAAACTAAAAATCAGCAAGACACAGGCACCCCAAAGTTTAGGGCTGCTCTCTTGACAAGAACCTCCACTCCGTTACACCTTAAATATCCCAGGAAAGAGAAAAATGGATAAAGAAGTTGTGGTCGTAATGTACAATGGAATATCACTCAGCCATGAAATCAATGTCTTAAGGCTAGTAGCAGCATGATGAGTGGATTTAGGTACGACGATTCTAAGTGAAATAAGTCACACAGAAAAAGACACTTATCATAAGATATCTCTTATAGAGGGAATGTAAAAACCGCTACACTTGAGCTGAATTACAAAACGGCACAGAGTCACACGTTTAGAAAACACACTATGGCTGCTTAACGGGAAAGGTGAGGTGGGGTGATGCATAAAACACGGGTGTCAAATTAGCTCAGATACCGTTCCATAAACCCAATATGTAATAGACAAGACCTACTCCTTGCTCAGTGAACTGGACTCAACACCCCCTATTCACCGCCCAAGAACATATCTGACTAGTAAGAATCTTAAAACCTATATATTGATATCTCTCTGTAAGTGAGTCAAGTGGTTGTAAAGCGGCATAAACACAGCAGTGAAAAGCAGCTAAACCCCATTATAAAAATCAATTACTTTTAAAAACCCGTGAAACAAAGACAGTGAAAGAGAGAGAAATTCTTACAAAATTCGTTCAGGGGCTGTGATGCCACCTGGATTGACCATATCTAGACCCACAGCTGATGGAGACATAAGGGTGGACACTCTTGGGGCTGAGAGGTTTGGTGAGGTTGGGTGAGCAAACGCAGACCTTTTAAAGTAATACTGCGTGGTACCCATCCCATGGTCCCCAAATCTGCAGGTGCAAGGGCATCTTCCTACATCGAAAACATGCATGAGAAACCCAGAAGATGGTACACCGTGTGATCGGGAAGGGTTTCTAAAACGCACCTCATTTCTCATCTCCTTGTGCTCGGGTTCGCCATTCCAGCCGCTTGACTACCAATCTCCCTCCTTGGAGACTCAGCACCTTTCACCTCCTGTTCCGTACAGGTTGCAATTTGTCCTGAGGATGAACGGGAAGAGGGGGAACCAATGAGAGACTAGCTCTAGGTGTTGGGACAGGCACAGGTCCCTCTATTTTCCCATCAGGAAGAAGAATTAACCACAGGCTCAGCCTGCCGCCCGGAACCAGAATAGGGCCTGAAGCAATCCTGCGCTTTTGCGGACAGCTCCCAAGAAAGCGAGTTGGAAAATGGAGCTCAGGGGCACTGCAATTCACAAACCTGCAGAGTTATAAATGATAACTCTCGTCCACAAATATATTGAGGGAAGGCAACGAAGAGGATTTGATAGCAAGGCAGAATTGCAGGAAACAGATTTCAGGAGGTAGATTCGAATCGCCTTGAAAGCACAGGAAAAACGGCCAAACCTCGACAACCATGCCCTTGGCGAAAAAGGGCGTATGCGTTTTTTCCTGAATATATTCAGGAAAAAACGCATACGCCCTTTTTGGCCAATCAAGCAACCTGGAAAGGCAAATCAGCGCTACAAAGAAGTCTCGCTTCCCATCGGTCAAAAGGGCCATCCTGAATACAGTGTCAAAACCAGAAATGCAGGACAGGCCATGGAGAAACGGGAGCCTTGCTACGCTGATGGGCGGGATGTAAATTACCAACAGCCACTCTGGAGAAGTGTACGGTGTGTCCTGAAACATCTAAAAAACTCAGCTTAGAGAGCATAGGGCACTTCCACTCATGGGCGTATAAATTGGGAAAACTAAAAATCAGCAAGACGCAGGCACCCCAAAGTTTAGGGCTGCTCTCTTGACAAGAACCTCCACTCCGTTACACCTTCAATATCCCAGGAAAGAGAAAAATGGATAAAGAAGTTGTGGTCCTTATGTACAATGGAATATCACTCAGCCATGAAATCAACGTCATAAGGCTAGTAGCAGCATGATGAGTGGATTTAGGTACGACGATTCCAAGTGAAATAAGTCACACAGAAAAAGACACTTGTCATAAGATGTCACTTATAAAGGGAATGTAAAAACCGCTACACTTGAGCTGAATTACAAAACGGCACAGAGTCACACGTTTGGAAAACACACTATGGCTGCTTAACGGGAAAGGTGAGGTGGGGTGATGCATAAAACACGGGTGTCAAATTAGCTCAGATACCGTTCCATAAACCCAATATGTAATAGACAAGACCTACTCCTTGCTCAGTGAACTGGACTCAACACCCCCTATTCACCGCCCAAGAACATATCTGACTAGTAAGAATCTTAAAACCTATATATTGATATCTCTCTGTAAGTGAGTCAAGTGGTTGTAAAGCGGCATAAACACAGCAGTGAAAAGCAGCTAAACCCCATTATAAAAATCAATTACTTTTAAAAACCCGTGAAACAAAGACAGTGAAAGAGAGAGAAATTCTTACAAAATTCGTTCAGGGGCTGTGATGCCACCTGGATTGACCATATCTAGACCCACAGCTGATCGAGACATAAGGGTGGACACTCTTGGGGCTGAGAGGTTTGGTGAGGTTGGGTGAGCAAACGCAGACCCTCTAAAGTAATACTGCGTGGTACCCATCCCATGGGCCCCAGATCTCCAGGTTAAAGGGCATCTTCCTACATCGAAAACATGCATGAGAAACCCAGAAGATGGTACACCGTGTGATCGGGAAAGGTTTCTAAAACGCACCTCATTTCTCATCTCCTTGTGCTCGGGTTCGCCATTCCAGCCGCTTGACTAGCAATCTCCCTCCTTGGAGACTCAGCACCTTTCACCTCCTGTTCCGTACAGGTTGCAATTTGTCCTGAGGATGAACGGGAAGAGGGGGAACCAATGAGAGACTAGCTCTAGGTGTTGGGACAGGCACAGGTCCCTCTATTTTCCCATCAGGAAGAAGAATTAACCACAGGCTCAGCCTGCCGCCCTGAACCAGAATAGGGCCTGAAGCAATCCTGCGCTTTTGCGGCCAGCTCCCAAGAAAGCGAGTTGGAAAATGGAGCTCAGGGGCACTGCAATTCACAAACCTGCAGAGTTATAAATGATAACTCTCGTCCACAAATATATTGAGGGAAGGCAACGAAGAGGATATGAAAGCAAGGCAGAATTGCAGGAAACAGATTTCAGGAGGTAGATTCGAATCGCATTGAAAGCACAGGAATAGCGGCCAAACCTCGACAACGATGCCCTTGGCCAAAAAGGGCGTATGCGTTTTTTCCTGAATATATTCAGGAAAAAACGCATACGCCCTTTTTGGCCAACCAAGCAACCTGGAAAGGCAAATCAGCGCTACAAAGAAGTCTCGCTTCCCATCGGTCAAAAGGGCCATGCTGAATAAAGTGTCAAAACCAGAAATGCAGGACAGGCCATGGAGAAACGGGAGCCTTGCTACGCTGATGGGCGGGATGTAATTTGCCAAAAGCCACTCTGGAGAAGTGTACGGTGTGTCCTGAAACATCTAAAAAACTCAGCTTAGAGAGCATAGGGCACTTCCACTCATGGGCGTATAAATTGGGAAAACTAAAAATCAGCAAGACACAGGCACCCCAAAGTTTAGGGCTGCTCTCTTGACAAGAACCTCCACTCCTTTACACCTTAAATATCCCAGGAAAGAGAAAAATGGATAAAGAAGTTGTGGTCGTTATGTACAATGGAATATCACTCAGCCATGAAATCAATGTCATAAGGCTAGTAGCAGCATGATGAGTGGATTTAGGTACGACGATTCTAAGTGAAATAAGTCACACAGAAAAAGACACTTATCATAAGATATCTCTTATAGAGGGAATGTAAAAACCGCTACACTTGAGCTGAATTACAAAACGGCACAGAGTCACACGTTTAGAAAACACACTATGGCTGCTTAACGGGAAAGGTGAGGTGGGGTGATGCATAAAACACGGGTGTCAAATTAGCTCAGATACCGTTCCATAAACCCAATATGTAATAGACAAGACCTACTCCTTGCTCAGTGAACTGGACTCAACACCCCCTATTCACCGCCCAAGAACATATCTGACTAGTAAGAATCTTAAAACCTATATATTGATATCTCTCTGTAAGTGAGTCACGTGGGTGTAAAGAGGCATAAACACAGCAGTGAAAAGCAGCTAAACCCCATTATAAAAATCAATTACTTTTAAAAACCCGTGAAACAAAGACAGTGAAAGAGAGAGAAATTCTTACAAAATTCGTTCAGGGGCTGTGATGCCACCTGGATTGACCATATCTAGACCCACAGCTGATGGAGACATAAGGGTGGACACTCTTGGGGCTGAGAGGTTTGGTGAGGTTGGGTGAGCAAACGCAGACCTTTTAAAGTAATACTGCGTGGTACCCATCCCATGGTCCCCAAATCTGCAGGTGCAAGGGCATCTTCCTACATCGAAAACATGCATGAGAAACCCAGAAGATGGTACACCGTGTGATCGGGAAGGGTTTCTAAAACGCACCTCATTTCTCATCTCCTTGTGCTCGGGTTCGCCATTCCAGCCGCTTGACTACCAATCTCCCTCCTTGGAGACTCAGCACCTTTCACCTCCTGTTCCGTACAGGTTGCAATTTGTCCTGAGGATGAACGGGAAGAGGGGGAACCAATGAGAGACTAGCTCTAGGTGTTGGGACAGGCACAGGTCCCTCTATTTTCCCATCAGGAAGAAGAATTAACCACAGGCTCAGCCTGCCGCCCGGAACCAGAATAGGGCCTGAAGCAATCCTGCGCTTTTGAGGCCAGCTCCCAAGAAAGCGAGTTGGAAAATGGAGCTCAGGGGCACTGCAATTCACAAACCTGCAGAGTTATAAATGATAACTCTCGTCCACAAATATATTGAGGGAAGGCAACGAAGAGGATTTGAAAGCAAGGCAGAATTGCAGGAAACAGATTTCAGGAGGTAGATTCGAATCGCCTTGAAAGCACAGGAAAAACGGCCAAACCTCGACAACCATGCCCTTGGCGAAAAAGGGCGTATGCGTTTTTTCCTGAATATATTCAGGAAAAAACGCATACGCCCTTTTTGGCCAACCAAGCAACCTGGAAAGGCAAATCAGCGCTACAAAGAAGTCTCGCTTCCCATCGGTCAAAAGGGCCATGCTGAATACAGTGTCAAAACCAGAAATGCAGGACAGGCCATGGAGAAACGGGAGCCTTGCTACGCTGATGGGCGGGATGTAAATTACCAACAGCCACTCTGGAGAAGTGTACGGTGTGTCCTGAAACATCTAAAAAACTCAGCTTAGAGAGCATAGGGCACTTCCACTCATGGGCGTATAAATTGGGAAAACTAAAAATCAGCAAGACGCAGGCACCCCAAATTTTAGGGCTGCTCTCTTGACAAGAACCTCCACTCCGTTACACCTTCAATATCCCAGGAAAGAGAAAAATGGATAAAGAAGTTGTGGTCCTTATGTACAATGGAATATCACTCAGCCATGAAATCAACGTCATAAGGCTAGTAGCAGCATGATGAGTGGATTTAGGTACGACGATTCCAAGTGAAATAAGTCACACAGAAAAATACACTTGTCATAAGATGTCACTTATAGAGGGAATGTAAAAACCGCTACACTTGAGCTGAATTACAAAACGGCACAGAGTCACACGTTTAGAAAACACACTATGGCTGTTTAACGGGAAAGGTGAGGTGGGGTGATGCATAAAACACGGGTGTCAAATTAGCTCAGATACCGTTCCATAAACCCAATATGTAATAGACAAGACCTACTCCTTGCTCAGTGAACTGGACTCAACACCCCCTATTCACTGCCCAAGAACATATCTGACTAGTAAGAATCTTAAAACCTATGTATTGATATCTCTCTGTAAGTGACTCAAGTGGTTGTAAAGCGGCATAAACACAGCAGTGAAAAGCAGCTAAACCCCATTATAAAAATCAATTACTTTTAAAAACCCGTGAAACAAAGACAGTGAAAGAGAGAGAAATTCTTACAAAATTCGTTCAGGGGCTGTGATGCCACCTGGATTGACCATATCTAGACCCACAGCTGATGGAGACATAAGGGTGGACACTCTTGGGGCTGAGAGGTTTGGTGAGGTTGGGTGAGCAAACGCAGACCCTTTAAAGTAATACTGCGTGGTACCCATCCCATGGGCCCCAGATCTCCAGGTTAAAGGGCATCTTCCTACATCGAAAACATGCATGAGAAACCCAGAAGATGGTACACCGTGTGATCGGGAAAGGTTTCTAAAACGCACCTCATTTCTCATCTCCTTGTGCTCGGGTTCGCCATTCCAGCCGCTTGACTAGCAATCTCCCTCCTTGGAGACTCAGCACCTTTCACCTCCTGTTCCGTACAGGTTGCAATTTGTCCTGAGGATGAACGGGAAGACGGGGAACCAATGAGAGACTAGCTCTAGGTGTTGGGACAGGCACAGGTCCCTCTATTTTCCCATCAGGAAGAAGAATTAACCACAGGCTCAGCCTGCCGCCCGGAACCAGAATAGGGCCTGAAGCAATCCTGCGCTTTTGCGGCCAGCTCCCAAGAAAGCGAGTTGGAAAATGGAGCTCAGGGGCACTGCAATTCACAAACCTGCAGAGTTATAAATGATAACTCTCGTCCACAAATATATTGAGGGAAGGCAACGAAGAGGATATGAAAGCAAGGCAGAATTGCAGGAAACAGATTTCAGGAGGTAGATTCGAATCGCATTGAAAGCACAGGAATAGCGGCCAAACCTCGACAACGATGCCCTTGGCCAAAAAGGGCGTATGCGTTTTTTCCTGAATATATTCAGGAAAAAACGCATACGCCCTTTTTGGCCAACCAAGCAACCTGGAAAGGCAAATCAGCGCTACAAAGAAGTCTCGCTTCCCATCGGTCAAAAGGGCCATGCTGAATAAAGTGTCAAAACCAGAAATGCAGGACAGGCCATGGAGAAACGGGAGCCTTGCTACGCTGATGGGCGGGATGTAATTTGCCAAAAGCCACTCTGGAGAAGTGTACGGTGTGTCCTGAAACATCTAAAAAACTCAGCTTAGAGAGCATAGGGCACTTCCACTCATGGGCGTATAAATTGGGAAAACTAAAAATCAGCAAGACACAGGCACCCCAAAGTTTAGGGCTGCTCTCTTGACAAGAACCTCCACTCCGTTACACCTTAAATATCCCAGGAAAGAGAAAAATGGATAAAGAAGTTGTGGCCGTTATGTACAATGGAATATCACTCAGCCATGAAATCAATGTCATAAGGCTAGTAGCAGCATGATGAGTGGATTTAGGTACGACGATTCTAAGTGAAATAAGTCACACAGAAAAAGACACTTATCATAAGATATCTCTTATAGAGGGAATGTAAAAACCGCTACACTTGAGCTGAATTACAAAACGGCACAGAGTCACACGTTTAGAAAACACACTATGGCTGCTTAACGGGAAAGGTGAGGTGGGGTGATGCATAAAACACGGGTGTCAAATTAGCTCAGATACCGTTCCATAAACCCAATATGTAATAGACAAGACCTACTCCTTGCTCAGTGAACTGGACTCAACACCCCCTATTCACCGCCCAAGAACATATCTGACTAGTAAGAATCTTAAAACCTATATATTGATATTTCTCTGTAAGTGAGTCAAGTGGTTGTAAAGCGGCATAAACACAGCAGTGAAAAGCAGCTAAACCCCATTATAAAAATCAATTACTTTTAAAAACCCGTGAAACAAAGACAGTGAAAGAGAGAGAAATTCTTACAAAATTCGTTCAGGGGCTGTGATGCCACCTGGATTGACCATATCTAGACCCACAGCTGATGGAGACATAAGGGTGGACACTCTTGGGGCTGAGAGGTTTGGTGAGGTTGGGTGAGCCAACGCAGACCCTTTAAAGTAATACTGCGTGGTACCCATCCCATGGGTCCCAAATCTCCAGGTGCAAGGGCATCTTCCTACATCGAAAACATGCATGAGAAACCCAGAAGATGGTACACCGTTTGATCGGGAAAGGTTTCTAAAACGCACCTCATTTCTCATCTCCTTGTGCTCGGGTACACCATTCCAGCCGCTTGACTAGCAATCTCCCTCCTTGGAGACTCAGCACCTTTCACCTCGTGTTCCGTACAGGTTGCAATTTGTCCTGAGGATGAACGGGAAGAGGGGGAACCAATGAGAGACTAGCTCTAGGTGTTGGGACAGGCACAGGTCACTCTATTTTCCCATCAGGAAGAAGAATTAACCACAGGCTCAGCCTGCCGCCCGGAACCAGAATAGGGCCTGAAGCAATCCTGCGCTTTTGCGGCCAGCTCCCAAGAAAGCGAGTTGGAAAATGGAGCTCAGGGGCACTGCAATTCACAAACCTGCAGAGTTATAAATGATAACTCTCGTCCACAAATATATTGAGGGAAGGCAACGAAGAGGATATGAAAGCAAGGCAGAATTGCAGGAAACAGATTTCAGGAGGTAGATTCGAATCGCATTGAAAGCACAGGAATAGCGGCCAAACCTCGACAACGATGCCCTTGGCCAAAAAGGGCGTATGCGTTTTTTCCTGAATATATTCAGGAAAAAACGCATACGCCCTTTTTGGCCAACCAAGCAACCTGGAAAGGCAAATCAGCGCTACAAAGAAGTCTCGCTTCCCATCGGTCAAAAGGGCCATGCTGAATAAAGTGTCAAAACCAGAAATGCAGGACAGGCCATGGAGAAACGGGAGCCTTGCTACGCTGATGGGCGGGATGTAATTTGCCAAAACCCACTCTGGAGAAGTGTACGGTGTGTCCTGAAACATCTAAAAAACTCAGCTTAGAGAGCATAGGGCACTTCCACTCATGGGCGTATAAATTGGGAAAACTAAAAATCAGCAAGACACAGGCACCCCAAAGTTTAGGGCTGCTCTCTTGACAAGAACCTCCACTCCGTTACACCTTAAATATCCCAGGAAAGAGAAAAATGGATAAAGAAGTTGTGGTCGTTATGTACAATGGAATATCACTCAGCCATGAAATCAATGTCATAAGGCTAGTAGCAGCATGATGAGTGGATTTAGGTACGACAATTCTAAGTGAAATAAGTCACACAGAAAAAGACACTTATCATAAGATATCTCTTATAGAGGGAATGTAAAAACCGCTACACTTGAGCTGAATTACAAAACGGCACAGAGTGACACGTTTAGAAAACACACTATGGCTGCTTAACGGGAAAGGTGAGGTGGGGTGATGCATAAAACACGGGTGTCAAATTAGCTCAGATACCGTTCCATAAACCCAATATGTAATAGACAAGACCTACTCCTTGCTCAGTGAACTGGACTCAACACCCCCTATTCACCGCCCAAGAACATATCTGACTAGTAAGAATCTTAAAACCTATATATTGATATCTCTCTGTAAGTGAGTCAAGTGTTTGTAAAGCGGCATAAACACAGCAGTGAAAAGCAGCTAAACCCCATTATAAAAATCAATTACTTTTAAAAACCCGTGAAACAAAGACAGCGAAAGAGAGAGAAATTCTTACAAAATTCGTTCAGGGGCTGTGATGCCACCTGGATTGACCATATCTAGACCCACAGCTGATGGAGACATAAGGGTGGACACTCTTGGGGCTGAGAGGTTTGGTGAGGTTGGGTGAGCAAACGCAGACCTTTTAAAGTAATACTGCGTGGTACCCATCCCATGGTCCCCAAATCTGCAGGTGCAAGGGCATCTTCCTACATCGAAAACATGCATGAGAAACCCAGAAGATGGTACACCGTGTGATCGGGAAGGGTTTCTAAAACGCACCTCATTTCTCATCTCCTTGTGCTCGGGTTCGCCATTCCAGCCGCTTGACTACCAATCTCCCTCCTTGGAGACTCAGCACCTTTCACCTCCTGTTCCGTACAGGTTGCAATTTGTCCTGAGGATGAACGGGAAGAGGGGGAACCAATGAGAGACTAGCTCTAGGTGTTGGGACAGGCACAGGTCCCTCTATTTTCCCATCAGGAAGAAGAATTAACCACAGGCTCAGCCTGCCGCCCGGAACCAGAATAGGGCCTGAAGCAATCCTGCGCTTTTGCGGCCAGCTCCCAAGAAAGCGAGTTGGAAAATGGAGCTCAGGGGCACTGCAATTCACAAACCTGCAGAGTTATAAATGATAACTCTCGTCCACAAATATATTGAGGGAAGGCAACGAAGAGGATTTGAAAGCAAGGCAGAATTGCAGGAAACAGATTTCAGGAGGTAGATTCGAATCGCCTTGAAAGCACAGGAAAAACGGCCAAACCTCGACAACCATGCCCTTGGCGAAAAAGGGCGTATGCGTTTTTTCCTGAATATATTCAGGAAAAAACGCATACGCCCTTTTTGGCCAACCAAGCAACCTGGAAAGGCAAATCAGCGCTACAAAGAAGTCTCGCTTCCCATCGGTCAAAAGGGCCATGCTGAATACAGTGTCAAAACCAGAAATGCAGGACAGGCCATGGAGAAACGGGAGCCTTGCTACGCTGATGGGCGGGATGTAAATTACCAACAGCCACTCTGGAGAAGTGTACGGTGTGTCCTGAAACATCTAAAAAACTCAGCTTAGAGAGCATAGGGCACTTCCACTCATGGGCGTATAAATTGGGAAAACTAAAAATCAGCAAGACGCAGGCACCCCAAATTTTAGGGCTGCTCTCTTGACAAGAACCTCCACTCCGTTACACCTTCAATATCCCAGGAAAGAGAAAAATGGATAAAGAAGTTGTGGTCCTTATGTACAATGGAATATCACTCAGCCATGAAATCAACGTCATAAGGCTAGTAGCAGCATGATGAGTGGATTTAGGTACGACGATTCCAAGTGAAATAAGTCACACAGAAAAATACACTTGTCATAAGATGTCACTTATAGAGGGAATGTAAAAACCGCTACACTTGAGCTGAATTACAAAACGGCACAGAGTCACACGTTTAGAAAACACACTATGGCTGTTTAACGGGAAAGGTGAGGTGGGGTGATGCATAAAACACGGGTGTCAAATTAGCTCAGATACCGTTCCATAAACCCAATATGTAATAGACAAGACCTACTCCTTGCTCAGTGAACTGGACTCAACACCCCCTATTCACTGCCCAAGAACATATCTGACTAGTAAGAATCTTAAAACCTATGTATTGATATCTCTCTGTAAGTGAGTCACGTGGGTGTAAAGCGGCATAAACACAGCAGTGAAAAGCAGCTAAACCCCATTATAAAAATCAATTACTTTTAAAAACCCGTGAAACAAAGACAGTGAAAGAGAGAGAAATTCTTACAAAATTCGTTCAGGGGCTGTGATGCCACCTGGATTGACCATATCTAGACCCACAGCTGATGGAGACATAAGGGTGGACACTCTTGGGGCTGAGAGGTTTGGTGAGGTTGGGTGAGCAAACGCAGACCCTTTAAAGTAATACTGCGTGGTACCCATCCCATGGGCCCCAGATCTCCAGGTTAAAGGGCATCTTCCTACATCGAAAACATGCATGAGAAACCCAGAAGATGGTACACCGTGTGATCGGGAAAGGTTTCTAAAACGCACCTCATTTCTCATCTCCTTGTGCTCGGGTTCGCCATTCCAGCCGCTTGACTACCAATCTCCCTCCTTGGAGACTCAGCACCTTTCACCTCCTGTTCCGTACAGGTTGCAATTTGTCCTGAGGATGAACGGGAAGAGGGGGAACCAATGAGAGACTAGCTCTAGGTGTTGGGACAGGCACAGGTCACTCTATTTTCCCATCAGGAAGAAGAATTAACCACAGGCTCAGCCTGCCGCCCGGAACCAGAATAGGGCCTGAAGCAATCCTGCGCTTTTGCGGCCAGCTCCCAAGAAAGCGAGTTGGAAAATGGAGCTCAGGGGCACTGCAATTCACAAACCTGCAGAGTTATAAATGATAACTCTCGTCCACAAATATATTGAGGGAAGGCAACGAAGAGGATATGAAAGCAAGGCAGAATTGCAGGAAACAGATTTCAGGAGGTAGATTCGAATCGCATTGAAAGCACAGGAATAGCGGCCAAACCTCGACAACGATGCCCTTGGCCAAAAAGGGCGTATGCGTTTTTTCCGGAATATATTCAGGAAAAAACGCATACGCCCTTTTTGGCCAACCAAGCAACCTGGAAAGGCAAAGCAGCGCTACAAAGAAGTCTCGCTTCCCATCGGTCAAAAGGGCCATGCTGAATAAAGTGTCAAAACCAGAAATGCAGGACAGGCCATGGAGAAACGGGAGCCTTGCTACGCTGATGGGCGGGATGTAATTTGCCAAAACCCACTCTGGAGAAGTGTACGGTGTGTCCTGAAACATCTAAAAAACTCAGCTTAGAGAGCATAGGGCACCTCCACTCATGGGCGTATAAATTGGGAAAACTAAAAATCAGCAAGACACAGGCACCCCAAAGTTTAGGGCTGCTCTCTTGACAAGAACCTCCACTCCGTTACACCTTAAATATCCCTGGAAAGAGAAAAATGGATAAAGAAGTTGTGGTCGTTATGTACAATGGAATATCACTCAGCCATGAAATCAATGTCATAAGGCTAGTAGCAGCATGATGAGTGGATTTAGGTACGACAATTCTAAGTGAAATAAGTCACACAGAAAAAGACACTTATCATAAGATATCTCTTATAGAGGGAATGTAAAAACCGCTACACTTGAGCTGAATTACAAAACGGCACAGAGTGACACGTTTAGAAAACACACTATGGCTGCTTAACGGGAAAGGTGAGGTGGGGTGATGCATAAAACACGGGTGTCAAATTAGCTCAGATACCGTTCCATAAACCCAATATGTAATAGACAAGACCTACTCCTTGCTCAGTGAACTGGACTCAACACCCCCTATTCACCGCCCAAGAACATATCTGACTAGTAAGAATCTTAAAACCTATATATTGATATCTCTCTGTAAGTGAGTCAAGTGTTTGTAAAGCGGCATAAACACAGCAGTGAAAAGCAGCTAAACCCCATTATAAAAATCAATTACTTTTAAAAACCCGTGAAACAAAGACAGCGAAAGAGAGAGAAATTCTTACAAAATTCGTTCAGGGGCTGTGATGCCACCTGGATTGACCATATCTAGACCCACAGCTGATGGAGACATAAGGGTGGACACTCTTGGGGCTGAGAGGTTTGGTGAGGTTGGGTGAGCAAACACAGACCTTTTAAAGTAATACTGCGTGGTACCCATCCCATGGTCCCCAAATCTGCAGGTGCAAGGGCATCTTCCTACATCGAAAACATGCATGAGAAACCCAGAAGATGGTACACCGTGTGATCGGGAAGGGTTTCTAAAACGCACCTCATTTCTCATCTCCTTGTGCTCGGGTTCGCCATTCCAGCCGCTTGACTACCAATCTCCCTCCTTGGAGACTCAGCACCTTTCACCTCCTGTTCCGTACAGGTTGCAATTTGTCCTGAGGATGAACGGGAAGAGGGGGAACCAATGAGAGACTAGCTCTAGGTGTTGGGACAGGCACAGGTCACTCTATTTTCCCATCAGGAAGAAGAATTAACCACAGGCTCAGCCTGCCGCCCGGAACCAGAATAGGGCCTGAAGCAATCCTGCGCTTTTGCGGCCAGCTCCCAAGAAAGCGAGTTGGAAAATGGAGCTCAGGGGCACTGCAATTCACAAACCTGCAGAGTTATAAATGATAACTCTCGTCCACAAATATATTGAGGGAAGGCAACGAAGAGGATTTGAAAGCAAGGCAGAATTGCAGGAAACAGATTTCAGGAGGTAGATTCGAATCGCCTTGAAAGCACAGGAAAAGCGGCCAAACCTCGACAACCATGCCCTTGGCGATAAAGGGCGTATGCGTTTTTTCCTGAATATATTCAGGAAAAAACGCATACGCCCTTTTTGGCCAACCAAGCAACCTGGAAAGGCAAATCAGCGCTACAAAGAAGTCTCGCTTCCCATCGGTCAAAAGGGCCATGCTGAATACAGTGTCAAAACCAGAAATGCAGGACAGGCCATGGAGAAACGGGAGCCTTGCTACGCTGATGGGCGGGATGTAAATTACCAACAGCCACTCTGGAGAAGTGTACGGTGTGTCCTGAAACATCTAAAAAACTCAGCTTAGAGAGCATAGGGCACTTCCACTCATGGGCGTATAAATTGGGAAAACTAAAAATCAGCAAGACGCAGGCACCCCAAAGTTTAGGGCTGCTCTCTTGACAAGAACCTGCACTCCGTTACACCTTCAATATCCCAGGAAAGAGAAAAATGGATAAAGAAGTTGTGGTCCTTATGTACAATGGAATATCACTCAGCCATGAAATCAACGTCATAAGGCTAGTAGCAGCATGATGAGTGGATTTAGGTACGACGATTCCAAGTGAAATAAGTCACACAGAAAAAGACACTTGTCATAAGATGTCACTTATAAAGGGAATGTAAAAACCGCTACACTTGAGCTGAATTACAAAACGGCACAGAGTCACACGTTTGGAAAACACACTATGGCTGCTTAACGGGAAAGGTGAGGTGGGGTGATGCATAAAACACGGGTGTCAAATTAGCTCAGATACCGTTCCATAAACCCAATATGTAATAGACAAGACCTACTCCTTGCTCAGTGAACTGGACTCAACACCCCCTATTCACCGCCCAAGAACATATCTGACTAGTAAGAATCTTAAAACCTATATATTGATATCTCTCTGTAAGTGAGTCACGTGGGTGTAAAGAGGCATAAACACAGCAGTGAAAAGCAGCTAAACCCCATTATAAAAATCAATTACTTTTAAAAACCCGTGAAACAAAGACAGTGAAAGAGAGAGAAATTCTTACAAAATTCGTTCAGGGGCTGTGATGCCACCTGGATTGACCATATCTAGACCCACAGCTGATGGAGACATAAGGGTGGACACTCTTGGGGCTGAGAGGTTTGGTGAGGTTGGGTGAGCAAATGCAAACCCTTTAAAGTAATACTGCGTGGTACCCATCCCATGGGCCCCAGATCTCCAGGTTAAAGGGCATCTTCCTACATCGAAAACATGCATGAGAAACCCAGAAGATGGTACACCGTTTGATCGGGAAAGGTTTCTAAAACGCACCTCATTTCTCATCTCCTTGTGCTCGGGTTCGCCATTCCAGCCGCTTGACTAGCAATCTCCCTCCTTGGAGACTCAGCACCTTTCACCTCCTGTTCCGTACAGGTTGCAATTTGTCCTGAGGATGAACGGGAAGAGGGGGAACCAATGAGAGACTAGCTCTAGGTGTTGGGACAGGCACAGGTCACTCTATTTTCCCATCAGAAAGAAGCATTAACCACAGGCTCAGCCTGCCGCCCGGAACCAGAATAGGGCCTGAAGCAATCCTGCGCTTTTGCGGCCAGCTCCCAAGAAAGCGAGTTGGAAAATGGAGCTCAGGGGCACTGCAATTCACAAACCTGCAGAGTTATAAATGATAACTCTCGTCCACAAATATATTGAGGGAAGGCAACGAAGAGGATATGAAAGCAAGGCAGAATTGCAGGAAACAGATTTCAGGAGGTAGATTCGAATCGCATTGAAAGCACAGGAATAGCGGCCAAACCTCGACAACGATGCCCTTGGCCAAAAAGGGCGTATGCGTTTTTTCCTGAATATATTCAGGAAAAAACGCATACGCCCTTTTTGGCCAACCAAGCAACCTGGAAAGGCAAATCAGCGCTACAAAGAAGTCTCGCTTCCCATCGGTCAAAAGGGCCATGCTGAATACAGTGTCAAAACCAGAAATGCAGGACAGGCCATGGAGAAACGGGAGCCTTGCTACGCTGATGGGCGGGATGTAAATTGCCAACAGCCACTCTGGAGAAGTGTACGGTGTGTGCTGAAACATCTAAAAAACTCAGCTTAGAGAGCATAGGGCACTTCCACTCATGGGCGTATAAATTGGGAAAACTAAAAATCAGCAAGACACACCCACCCCAAAGTTTAGGGCTGCTCTCTTGACAAAAACCTCCACTCCGTTACACCTTCAATATCCCAGGAAAGAGAAAAATGGATAAAGAAGTTGTGGTCCTTATGTACAATGGAATATCACTCAGCCATGAAATCAACGTCATAAGGCTAGTAGCAGCATGATGAGTGGATTTAGGTACGACGATTCTAAGTGAAATAAGTCACACAGAAAAAGACACTTGTCATAAGATGTCACTTATAGAGGGAATGTAAAAACCGCTACACTTGAGCTGAATTACAAAACGGCACAGAGTCACACGTTTAGAAAACACACTATGGCTGCTTAACGGGAAAGGTGAGTTGGGGTGATGCATAAAACACGGTTTTCAAATTAGCTAAGATACCGTTCCATAAACCCAATATGTAATAGACAAGACCTACTCCTTGCTCAGTGAACTGGACTCAATACCCCCTATTCACCGCCCAAGAACATATCTGACTAGTAAGAATCTTAAAACCTATGTATTGATATCTCTCTGTAAGTGAGTCAAGTGGGTGTAAAGCGGCATAAACACAGCAGTGAAAAGCAGCTAAACCCCATTATAAAAATCAATTACTTTTAAAAACCCGTGAAACGAAGACAGTGAAAGAGAGAGAAATTCTTACAAAATTCTTTCAGGGGCTGTGATGCCACCTGGATTGACCATATCTAGACCCACAGCTGATGGAGACATAAGGGTGGACACTCTTGGGGCTGAGAGGTTTGGTGAGGTTGGGTGAGCAAACGCAGACCCTTTAAAGTAATACTGCGTGGTACCCATCCCATGGGCCCCAGATCTCCAGGTTCAAGGGCATTTCCTACATCGAAAACATGCATGAGAAACCCAGAAGATGGTACACCGTGTGATCGGGAAAGGTTTCTAAAACGCACCTCATTTCTCATCTCCTTGTGCTTGGGTTCGCCATTCCAGCCGCTTGACTAGCAATCTCCCTCCTTGGAGACTCAGCACCTTTCACCTCCAGTTCCGTACAGGTTCCAATTTGTCCTGAGGATGAACGGGAAGAGGGGGAACCAATGAGAGACTAGCTCTAGGTGTTGGGACAGGCAAAGGTCCCTCTATTTTCCCATCAGGAAGAAGAATTAACCACAGGCTCAGCCTGCCGCCCGGAACCAGAATAGGGCCTGAAGCAATCCTGCGCTTTTGCGGCCAGCTCCCAAGAAAGCGAGTTGGAAAATGGAGCTCAGGGGCACTGCAATTCACAAACCTGCAGAGTTATAAATGATAACTCTCGTCCACAAATATATTGAGGGAAGGCAACGAAGAGGATATGAAAGCAAGGCAGAATTGCAGGAAACAGATTTCAGGAGGTAGATTCGAATCGCATTGAAAGCACAGGAATAGCGGCCAAACCTCGACAACGATGCCCTTGGCCAAAAAGGGCGTATGCGTTTTTTCCTGAATATATTCAGGAAAAAACGCATACGCCCTTTTTGGCCAACCAAGCAACCTGGAAAGGCAAATCAGCGCTACAAAGAAGTCTCGCTTCCCATCGGTCAAAAGGGCCATGCTGAATAAAGTGTCAAAACCAGAAATGCAGGACAGGCCATGGAGAAACGGGAGCCTTGCTACGCTGATGGGCGGGATGTAATTTGCCAAAAGCCACTCTGGAGAAGTGTACGGTGTGTTCTGAAACATCTAAAAAACTCAGCTTAGAGAGCATAGGGCACTTCCACTCATGGGCGTATAAATTGGGAAAACTAAAAATCAGCAAGACACAGGCACCCCAAAGTTTAGGGCTGCTCTCTTGACAAGAACCTCCACTCCGTTACACCTTAAATATCCCAGGAAAGAGAAAAATGGATAAAGAAGTTGTGGTCGTTATGTACAATGGAATATCACTCAGCCATGAAATCAATGTCATAAGGCTAGTAGCAGCATGATGAGTGGATTTAGGTACGACGATTCTAAGTGAAATAAGTCACACAGAAAAAGACACTTATCATAAGATATCTCTTATAGAGGGAATGTAAAAACCGCTACACTTGAGCTGAATTACAAAACGGCACAGAGTCACACGTTTAGAAAACACACTATGGCTGCTTAACGGGAAAGGTGAGGTGGGGTGATGCATAAAACACGGGTGTCAAATTAGCTCAGATACCGTTCCATAAACCCAATATGTAATAGACAAGACCTACTCCTTGCTCAGTGAACTGGACTCAACACCCCCTATTCACCGCCCAAGAACATATCTGACTAGTAAGAATCTTAAAACCTATATATTGATATCTCTCTGTAAGTGAGTCAAGTGGTTGTAAAGCGGCATAAACACAGCAGTGAAAAGCAGCTAAACCCCATTATAAAAATCAATTACTTTTAAAAACCCGTGAAACAAAGACAGTGAAAGAGAGAGAAATTCTTACAAAATTCGTTCAGGGGCTGTGATGCCACCTGGATTGACCATATCTAGACCCACAGCTGATGGAGACATAAGGGTGGACACTCTTGGGGCTGAGAGGTTTGGTGAGGTTGGGTGAGCAAACGCAGACCTTTTAAAGTAATACTGCGTGGTACCCATCCCATGGTCCCCAAATCTGCAGGTGCAAGGGCATCTTCCTACATCGAAAACATGCATGAGAAACCCAGAAGATGGTACACCGTGTGATCGGGAAGGGTTTCTAAAACGCACCTCATTTCTCATCTCCTTGTGCTCGGGTTCGCCATTCCAGCCGCTTGACTACCAATCTCCCTCCTTGGAGACTCAGCACCTTTCACCTCCTGTTCCGTACAGGTTGCAATTTGTCCTGAGGATGAACGGGAAGAGGGGGAAACAATGAGAGACTAGCTCTAGGTGTTGGGACAGGCACAGGTCACTCTATTTTCCCATCAGGAAGAAGAATTAACCACAGGCTCAGCCTGCCGCCCGGAACCAGAATAGGGCCTGAAGCAATCCTGCGCTTTTGCGGCCAGCTCCCAAGAAAGCGAGTTGGAAAATGGAGCTCAGGGGCACTGCAATTCACAAACCTGCAGAGTTATAAATGATAACTCTCGTCCACAAATATATTGAGGGAAGGCAACGAAGAGGATTTGAAAGCAAGGCAGAATTGCAGGAAACAGATTTCAGGAGGTAGATTCGAATCGCCTTGAAAGCACAGGAAAAACGGCCAAACCTCGACAACCATGCCCTTGGCGAAAAAGGGCGTATGCGTTTTTTCCTGAATATATTCAGGAAAAAACGCATACGCCCTTTTTGGCCAACCAAGCAACCTGGAAAGGCAAATCAGCGCTACAAAGAAGTCTCGCTTCCCATCGGTCAAAAGGGCCATGCTGAATACAGTGTCAAAACCAGAAATGCAGGACAGGCCATGGAGAAACGGGAGCCTTGCTACGCTGATGGGCGGGATGTAAATTACCAACAGCCACTCTGGAGAAGTGTACGGTGTGTCCTGAAACATGTAAAAAACTCAGCTTAGAGAGCATAGGGCACTTCCACTCATGGGCGTATAAATTGGGAAAACTAAAAATCAGCAAGACGCAGGCACCCCAAAGTTTAGGGCTGCTCTCTTGACAAGAACCTCCACTCCGTTACACCTTCAATATCCCAGGAAAGAGAAAAATGGATAAAGAAGTTGTGGTCCTTATGTACAATGGAATATCACTCAGCCATGAAATCAACGTCATAAGGCTAGTAGCAGCATGATGAGTGGATTTAGGTACGACGATTCCAAGTGAAATAAGTCACACAGAAAAAGACACTTGTCATAAGATGTCACTTATAAAGGGAATGTAAAAACCGCTACACTTGAGCTGAATTACAAAACGGCACAGAGTCACACGTTTGGAAAACACACTATGGCTGCTTAACGGGAAAGGTGAGGTGGGGTGATGCATAAAACACGGGTGTCAAATTAGCTCAGATACCGTTCCATAAACCCAATATGTAATAGACAAGACCTACTCCTTGCTCAGTGAACTGGACTCAATACCCCCTATTCACCGCCCAAGAACATATCTGACTAGTAAGAATCTTAAAACCTATGTATTGATATCTCTCTGTAAGTGAGTCACGTGGGTGTAAAGAGGCATAAACACAGCAGTGAAAAGCAGCTAAACCCCATTATAAAAATCAATTACTTTTAAAAACCCGTGAAACAAAGACAGTGAAAGAGAGAGAAATTCTTACAAAATTCGTTCAGGGGCTGTGATGCCACCTGGATTGACCATATCTAGACCCACAGCTGATGGAGACATAAGGGTGGACACTCTTGGGGCTGAGAGGTTTGGTGAGGTTGGGTGAGCAAACGCAGACCCTTTAAAGTAATACTGCGTGGTACCCATCCCATGGTCCCCAAATCTCCAGGTGCAAGGGCATCTTCCTACATCGAAAACATGCATGAGAAACCCAGAAGATGGTACACCGTGTGATCGGGAAAGGTTTCTAAAACGCACCTCATTTCTCATCTCCTTGTGCTCGGGTTCGCCATTCCAGCCGCTTGACTACCAATCTCCCTCCTTGGAGACTCAGCACCTTTCACCTCCTGTTCCGTACAGGTTGCAATTTGTCCTGAGGATGAACGGGAAGAGGGGGTACCAATGAGAGACTAGCTCTAGGTGTTGCGACAGGCACAGGTCACTCTATTTTCCCATCAGGAAGAAGAATTAACCACAGGCTCAGCCTGCCGCCCGGAACCAGAATAGGGCCTGAAGCAATCCTGCGCTTTTGCGGACAGCTCCCAAGAAAGCGAGTTGGAAAATGGAGCTCAGGGGCACTGCAATTCACAAACCTGCAGAGTTATAAATGATAACTCTCGTCCACAAATATATTGAGGGAAGGCAACGAAGAGGATATGAAAGCAAGGCAGAATTGCAGGAAACAGATTTCAGGAGGTAGATTCGAATCGCATTGAAAGCACAGGAATAGCGGCCAAACCTCGACAACGATGCCCTTGGCCAAAAAGGGCGTATGCGTTTTTTCCTGAATATATTCAGGAAAAAACGCATACGCCCTTTTTGGCCAACCAAGCAACCTGGAAAGGCAAATCAGCGCTACAAAGAAGTCTCGCTTCCCATCGGTCAAAAGGGCCATGCTGAATACAGTGTCAAAACCAGAAATGCAGGACAGGCCATGGAGAAACGGGAGCCTTGCTACGCTGATGGGCGGGATGTAAATTGCCAACAGCCACTCTGGAGATGTGTATGGTGTGTCCTGAAACATCTAAAAAACTCAGCTTAGAGAGCATAGGGCACTTCCACTCATGGGCGTATAAATTGGGAAAACTAAAAATCAGCAAGACACAGGCACCCCAAAGTTTAGGGCTGCTCTCTTGACAAGAACCTCCACTCCGTTACACCTTAAATATCCCAGGAAAGAGAAAAATGGATAAAGAAGTTGTGGTCGTTATGTACAATGGAATATCACTCAGCCATGAAATCAATGTCATAAGGCTAGTAGCAGCATGATGAGTGGATTTAGGTACGACGATTCTAAGTGAAATAAGTCACACAGAAAAAGACACTTATCATAAGATATCTCTTATAGAGGGAATGTAAAAACCGCTACACTTGAGCTGAATTACAAAACGGCACAGAGTCACACGTTTAGAAAACACACTATGGCTGCTTAACGGGAAAGGTGAGGTGGGGTGATGCATAAAACACGGGTGTCAAATTAGCTCAGATACCGTTCCATAAACCCAATATGTAATAGACAAGACCTACTCCTTGCTCAGTGAACTGGACTCAACACCCCCTATTCACCGCCCAAGAACATATCTGACTAGTAAGAATCTTAAAACCTATATATTGATATCTCTCTGTAAGTGAGTCAAGTGGTTGTAAAGCGGCATAAACACAGCAGTGAAAAGCAGCTAAACCCCATTATAAAAATCAATTACTTTTAAAAACCCGTGAAACAAAGACAGTGAAAGAGAGAGAAATTCTTACCAAATTCGTTCAGGGGCTGTGATGCCACCTGGATTGACCATATCTAGACCCACAGCTGATGGAGACATAAGGGTGGACATTCTTGGGGCTGAGAGGTTTGGTGAGGTTGGGTGAGCAAACGCAGACCTTTTAAAGTAATACTGCGTGGTACCCATCCCATGGTCCCCAAATCTGCAGGTGCAAGGGCATCTTCCTACATCGAAAACATGCATGAGAAACCCAGAAGATGGTACACCGTGTGATCGGGAAGGGTTTCTAAAACGCACCTCATTTCTCATCTCCTTGTGCTCGGGTTCGCCATTCCAGCCGCTTGACTAGCAATCTCCCTCCTTGGAGACTCAGCACCTTTCACCTCCTGTTCCGTACAGGTTGCAATTTGTCCTGAGGATGAACGGGAAGAGGGGGAACCAATGAGAGACTAGCTCTAGGTGCTGGGACAGGCACAGGTCACTCTATTTTCCCATCAGGAAGAAGAATTAACCACAGGCTCAGCCTGCCGCCCGGAACCAGAATAGGGCCTGAAGCAATCCTGCGCTTTTGCGGCCAGCTCCCAAGAAAGCGAGTTGGAAAATGGAGCTCAGGGGCACTGCAATTCACAAACCTGCAGAGTTATAAATGATAACTCTCGTCCACAAATATATTGAGGGAAGGCAACGAAGAGGATTTGAAAGCAAGGCAGAATTGCAGGAAACAGATTTCAGGAGGTAGATTCGAATCGCCTTGAAAGCACAGGAAAAACGGCCAAACATCGACAACCATGCCCTTGGCGAAAAAGGGCGTATGCGTTTTTTCCTGAATATATTCAGGAAAAAACGCATATGCCCTTTTTGGCCAACCAAGCAACCTGGAAAGGCAAATCAGCGCTACAAAGAAGTCTCGCTTCCCATCGGTCAAAAGGGCCATGCTGAATAAAGTGTCAAAACCAGAAATGCAGGACAGGCCATGGAGAAACGGGAGCCTTGCTACGCTGATGGGCGGGATGTAAATTACCAACAGCCACTCTGGAGAAGTGTACGGTGTGTCCTGAAACATCTAAAAAACTCAGCTTAGAGAGCATAGGGCACTTCCACTCATGGGCGTATAAATTGGGAAAACTAAAAATCAGCAAGACGCAGGCACCCCAAAGTTTAGGGCTGCTCTCTTGACAAGAACCTCCACTCCGTTACACCTTCAATATCCCAGGAAAGAGAAAAATGGATAAAGAAGTTGTGGTCCTTATGTACAATGGAATATCACTCAGCCATGAAATCAACGTCATAAGGCTAGTAGCAGCATGATGAGTGGATTTAGGTACGACGATTCCAAGTGAAATAAGTCACACAGAAAAAGACACTTGTCATAAGATGTCACTTATAAAGGGAATGTAAAAACCGCTACACTTGAGCTGAATTACAAAACGGCACAGAGTCACACGTTTGGAAAACACACTATGGCTGCTTAACGGGAAAGGTGAGGTGGGGTGATGCATAAAACACGGGTGTCAAATTAGCTCAGATACCGTTCCATAAACCCAATATGTAATAGACAAGACCTACTCCTTGCTCAGTGAACTGGACTCAACACCCCCTATTCACCGCCCAAGAACATATCTGACTAGTAAGAATCTTAAAACCTATATATTGATATCTCTCTGTAAGTGAGTCACGTGGGTGTAAAGAGGCATAAACACAGCAGTGAAAAGCAGCTAAACCCCATTATAAAAATCAATTACTTTTAAAAACCCGTGAAACAAAGACAGTGAAAGAGAGAGAAATTCTTACAAAATTCGTTCAGGGGCTGTGATGCCACCTGGATTGACCATATCTAGACCCACAGCTGATGGAGACATAAGGGTGGACACTCTTGGGGCTGAGAGGTTTGGTGAGGTTGGGTGAGCAAATGCAAACCCTTTAAAGTAATACTGCGTGGTACCCATCCCATGGGCCCCAGATCTCCAGGTTAAAGGGCATCTTCCTACATCGAAAACATGCATGAGAAACCCAGAAGATGGTACACCGTTTGATCGGGAAAGGTTTCTAAAACGCACCTCATTTCTCATCTCCTTGTGCTCGGGTTCGCCATTCCAGCCGCTTGACTAGCAATCTCCCTCCTTGGAGACTCAGCACCTTTCACCTCCTGTTCCGTACAGGTTGCAATTTGTCCTGAGGATGAACGGGAAGAGGGGGAACCAATGAGAGACTAGCTCTAGGTGTTGGGACAGGCACAGGTCACTCTATTTTCCCATCAGAAAGAAGCATTAACCACAGGCTCAGCCTGCCGCCCGGAACCAGAATAGGGCCTGAAGCAATCCTGCGCTTTTGCGGCCAGCTCCCAAGAAAGCGAGTTGGAAAATGGAGCTCAGGGGCACTGCAATTCACAAACCTGCAGAGTTATAAATGATAACTCTCGTCCACAAATATATTGAGGGAAGGCAACGAAGAGGATATGAAAGCAAGGCAGAATTGCAGGAAACAGATTTCAGGAGGTAGATTCGAATCGCATTGAAAGCACAGGAATAGCGGCCAAACCTCGACAACGATGCCCTTGGCCAAAAAGGGCGTATGCGTTTTTTCCTGAATATATTCAGGAAAAAACGCATACGCCCTTTTTGGCCAACCAAGCAACCTGGAAAGGCAAATCAGCGCTACAAAGAAGTCTCGCTTCCCATCGGTCAAAAGGGCCATGCTGAATACAGTGTCAAAACCAGAAATGCAGGACAGGCCATGGAGAAACGGGAGCCTTGCTACGCTGATGGGCGGGATGTAAATTGCCAACAGCCACTCTGGAGAAGTGTACGGTGTGTGCTGAAACATCTAAAAAACTCAGCTTAGAGAGCATAGGGCACTTCCACTCATGGGCGTATAAATTGGGAAAACTAAAAATCAGCAAGACACACCCACCCCAAAGTTTAGGGCTGCTCTCTTGACAAAAACCTCCACTCCGTTACACCTTCAATATCCCAGGAAAGAGAAAAATGGATAAAGAAGTTGTGGTCCTTATGTACAATGGAATATCACTCAGCCATGAAATCAACGTCATAAGGCTAGTAGCAGCATGATGAGTGGATTTAGGTACGACGATTCTAAGTGAAATAAGTCACACAGAAAAAGACACTTGTCATAAGATGTCACTTATAGAGGGAATGTAAAAACCGCTACACTTGAGCTGAATTACAAAACGGCACAGAGTCACACGTTTAGAAAACACACTATGGCTGCTTAACGGGAAAGGTGAGTTGGGGTGATGCATAAAACACGGTTTTCAAATTAGCTAAGATACCGTTCCATAAACCCAATATGTAATAGACAAGACCTACTCCTTGCTCAGTGAACTGGACTCAATACCCCCTATTCACCGCCCAAGAACATATCTGACTAGTAAGAATCTTAAAACCTATGTATTGATATCTCTCTGTAAGTGAGTCAAGTGGGTGTAAAGCGGCATAAACACAGCAGTGAAAAGCAGCTAAACCCCATTATAAAAATCAATTACTTTTAAAAACCCGTGAAACGAAGACAGTGAAAGAGAGAGAAATTCTTACAAAATTCTTTCAGGGGCTGTGATGCCACCTGGATTGACCATATCTAGACCCACAGCTGATGGAGACATAAGGGTGGACACTCTTGGGGCTGAGAGGTTTGGTGAGGTTGGGTGAGCAAACGCAGACCCTTTAAAGTAATACTGCGTGGTACCCATCCCATGGGCCCCAGATCTCCAGGTTCAAGGGCATTTCCTACATCGAAAACATGCATGAGAAACCCAGAAGATGGTACACCGTGTGATCGGGAAAGGTTTCTAAAACGCACCTCATTTCTCATCTCCTTGTGCTTGGGTTCGCCATTCCAGCCGCTTGACTAGCAATCTCCCTCCTTGGAGACTCAGCACCTTTCACCTCCAGTTCCGTACAGGTTCCAATTTGTCCTGAGGATGAACGGGAAGAGGGGGAACCAATGAGAGACTAGCTCTAGGTGTTGGGACAGGCAAAGGTCCCTCTATTTTCCCATCAGGAAGAAGAATTAACCACAGGCTCAGCCTGCCGCCCGGAACCAGAATAGGGCCTGAAGCAATCCTGCGCTTTTGCGGCCAGCTCCCAAGAAAGCGAGTTGGAAAATGGAGCTCAGGGGCACTGCAATTCACAAACCTGCAGAGTTATAAATGATAACTCTCGTCCACAAATATATTGAGGGAAGGCAACGAAGAGGATATGAAAGCAAGGCAGAATTGCAGGAAACAGATTTCAGGAGGTAGATTCGAATCGCATTGAAAGCACAGGAATAGCGGCCAAACCTCGACAACGATGCCCTTGGCCAAAAAGGGCGTATGCGTTTTTTCCTGAATATATTCAGGAAAAAACGCATACGCCCTTTTTGGCCAACCAAGCAACCTGGAAAGGCAAATCAGCGCTACAAAGAAGTCTCGCTTCCCATCGGTCAAAAGGGCCATGCTGAATAAAGTGTCAAAACCAGAAATGCAGGACAGGCCATGGAGAAACGGGAGCCTTGCTACGCTGATGGGCGGGATGTAATTTGCCAAAAGCCACTCTGGAGAAGTGTACGGTGTGTTCTGAAACATCTAAAAAACTCAGCTTAGAGAGCATAGGGCACTTCCACTCATGGGCGTATAAATTGGGAAAACTAAAAATCAGCAAGACACAGGCACCCCAAAGTTTAGGGCTGCTCTCTTGACAAGAACCTCCACTCCGTTACACCTTAAATATCCCAGGAAAGAGAAAAATGGATAAAGAAGTTGTGGTCGTTATGTACAATGGAATATCACTCAGCCATGAAATCAATGTCATAAGGCTAGTAGCAGCATGATGAGTGGATTTAGGTACGACGATTCTAAGTGAAATAAGTCACACAGAAAAAGACACTTATCATAAGATATCTCTTATAGAGGGAATGTAAAAACCGCTACACTTGAGCTGAATTACAAAACGGCACAGAGTCACACGTTTAGAAAACACACTATGGCTGCTTAACGGGAAAGGTGAGGTGGGGTGATGCATAAAACACGGGTGTCAAATTAGCTCAGATACCGTTCCATAAACCCAATATGTAATAGACAAGACCTACTCCTTGCTCAGTGAACTGGACTCAACACCCCCTATTCACCGCCCAAGAACATATCTGACTAGTAAGAATCTTAAAACCTATATATTGATATCTCTCTGTAAGTGAGTCAAGTGGTTGTAAAGCGGCATAAACACAGCAGTGAAAAGCAGCTAAACCCCATTATAAAAATCAATTACTTTTAAAAACCCGTGAAACAAAGACAGTGAAAGAGAGAGAAATTCTTACAAAATTCGTTCAGGGGCTGTGATGCCACCTGGATTGACCATATCTAGACCCACAGCTGATGGAGACATAAGGGTGGACACTCTTGGGGCTGAGAGGTTTGGTGAGGTTGGGTGAGCAAACGCAGACCTTTTAAAGTAATACTGCGTGGTACCCATCCCATGGTCCCCAAATCTGCAGGTGCAAGGGCATCTTCCTACATCGAAAACATGCATGAGAAACCCAGAAGATGGTACACCGTGTGATCGGGAAGGGTTTCTAAAACGCACCTCATTTCTCATCTCCTTGTGCTCGGGTTCGCCATTCCAGCCGCTTGACTACCAATCTCCCTCCTTGGAGACTCAGCACCTTTCACCTCCTGTTCCGTACAGGTTGCAATTTGTCCTGAGGATGAACGGGAAGAGGGGGAACCAATGAGAGACTAGCTCTAGGTGTTGGGACAGGCACAGGTCACTCTATTTTCCCATCAGGAAGAAGAATTAACCACAGGCTCAGCCTGCCGCCCGGAACCAGAATAGGGCCTGAAGCAATCCTGCGCTTTTGCGGCCAGCTCCCAAGAAAGCGAGTTGGAAAATGGAGCTCAGGGGCACTGCAATTCACAAACCTGCAGAGTTATAAATGATAACTCTCGTCCACAAATATATTGAGGGAAGGCAACGAAGAGGATTTGAAAGCAAGGCAGAATTGCAGGAAACAGATTTCAGGAGGTAGATTCGAATCGCCTTGAAAGCACAGGAAAAACGGCCAAACCTCGACAACCATGCCCTTGGCGAAAAAGGGCGTATGCGTTTTTTCCTGAATATATTCAGGAAAAAACGCATACGCCCTTTTTGGCCAACCAAGCAACCTGGAAAGGCAAATCAGCGCTACAAAGAAGTCTCGCTTCCCATCGGTCAAAAGGGCCATGCTGAATACAGTGTCAAAACCAGAAATGCAGGACAGGCCATGGAGAAACGGGAGCCTTGCTACGCTGATGGGCGGGATGTAAATTACCAACAGCCACTCTGGAGAAGTGTACGGTGTGTCCTGAAACATGTAAAAAACTCAGCTTAGAGAGCATAGGGCACTTCCACTCATGGGCGTATAAATTGGGAAAACTAAAAATCAGCAAGACGCAGGCACCCCAAAGTTTAGGGCTGCTCTCTTGACAAGAACCTCCACTCCGTTACACCTTCAATATCCCAGGAAAGAGAAAAATGGATAAAGAAGTTGTGGTCCTTATGTACAATGGAATATCACTCAGCCATGAAATCAACGTCATAAGGCTAGTAGCAGCATGATGAGTGGATTTAGGTACGACGATTCCAAGTGAAATAAGTCACACAGAAAAAGACACTTGTCATAAGATGTCACTTATAAACGGAATGTAAAAACCGCTACACTTGAGCTGAATTACAAAACGGCACAGAGTCACACGTTTGGAAAACACACTATGGCTGCTTAACGGGAAAGGTGAGGTGGGGTGATGCATAAAACACGGGTGTCAAATTAGCTCAGATACCGTTCCATAAACCCAATATGTAATAGACAAGACCTACTCCTTGCTCAGTGAACTGGACTCAATACCCCCTATTCACCGCCCAAGAACATATCTGACTAGTAAGAATCTTAAAACCTATGTATTGATATCTCTCTGTAAGTGAGTCACGTGGGTGTAAAGAGGCATAAACACAGCAGTGAAAAGCAGCTAAACCCCATTATAAAAATCAATTACTTTTAAAAACCCGTGAAACAAAGACAGTGAAAGAGAGAGAAATTCTTACAAAATTCGTTCAGGGGCTGTGATGCCACCTGGATTGACCATATCTAGACCCACAGCTGATGGAGACATAAGGGTGGACACTCTTGGGGCTGAGAGGTTTGGTGAGGTTGGGTGAGCAAACGCAGACCCTTTAAAGTAATACTGCGTGGTACCCATCCCATGGTCCCCAAATCTCCAGGTGCAAGGGCATCTTCCTACATCGAAAACATGCATGAGAAACCCAGAAGATGGTACACCGTGTGATCGGGAAAGGTTTCTAAAACGCACCTCATTTCTCATCTCCTTGTGCTCGGGTTCGCCATTCCAGCCGCTTGACTACCAATCTCCCTCCTTGGAGACTCAGCACCTTTCACCTCCTGTTCCGTACAGGTTGCAATTTGTCCTGAGGATGAACGGGAAGAGGGGGTACCAATGAGAGACTAGCTCTAGGTGTTGCGACAGGCACAGGTCACTCTATTTTCCCATCAGGAAGAAGAATTAACCACAGGCTCAGCCTGCCGCCCGGAACCAGAATAGGGCCTGAAGCAATCCTGCGCTTTTGCGGACAGCTCCCAAGAAAGCGAGTTGGAAAATGGAGCTCAGGGGCACTGCAATTCACAAACCTGCAGAGTTATAAATGATAACTCTCGTCCACAAATATATTGAGGGAAGGCAACGAAGAGGATATGAAAGCAAGGCAGAATTGCAGGAAACAGATTTCAGGAGGTAGATTCGAATCGCATTGAAAGCACAGGAATAGCGGCCAAACCTCGACAACGATGCCCTTGGCCAAAAAGGGCGTATGCGTTTTTTCCTGAATATATTCAGGAAAAAACGCATACGCCCTTTTTGGCCAACCAAGCAACCTGGAAAGGCAAATCAGCGCTACAAAGAAGTCTCGCTTCCCATCGGTCAAAAGGGCCATGCTGAATACAGTGTCAAAACCAGAAATGCAGGACAGGCCATGGAGAAACGGGAGCCTTGCTACGCTGATGGGCGGGATGTAAATTGCCAACAGCCACTCTGGAGATGTGTATGGTGTGTCCTGAAACATCTAAAAAACTCAGCTTAGAGAGCATAGGGCACTTCCACTCATGGGCGTATAAATTGGGAAAACTAAAAATCAGCAAGACACAGGCACCCCAAAGTTTAGGGCTGCTCTCTTGACAAGAACCTCCACTCCGTTACACCTTAAATATCCCAGGAAAGAGAAAAATGGATAAAGAAGTTGTGGTCGTTATGTACAATGGAATATCACTCAGCCATGAAATCAATGTCATAAGGCTAGTAGCAGCATGATGAGTGGATTTAGGTACGACGATTCTAAGTGAAATAAGTCACACAGAAAAAGACACTTATCATAAGATATCTCTTATAGAGGGAATGTAAAAACCGCTACACTTGAGCTGAATTACAAAACGGCACAGAGTCACACGTTTAGAAAACACACTATGGCTGCTTAACGGGAAAGGTGAGGTGGGGTGATGCATAAAACACGGGTGTCAAATTAGCTCAGATACCGTTCCATAAACCCAATATGTAATAGACAAGACCTACTCCTTGCTCAGTGAACTGGACTCAACACCCCCTATTCACCGCCCAAGAACATATCTGACTAGTAAGAATCTTAAAACCTATATATTGATATCTCTCTGTAAGTGAGTCAAGTGGTTGTAAAGCGGCATAAACACAGCAGTGAAAAGCAGCTAAACCCCATTATAAAAATCAATTACTTTTAAAAACCCGTGAAACAAAGACAGTGAAAGAGAGAGAAATTCTTACCAAATTCGTTCAGGGGCTGTGATGCCACCTGGATTGACCATATCTAGACCCACAGCTGATGGAGACATAAGGGTGGACATTCTTGGGGCTGAGAGGTTTGGTGAGGTTGGGTGAGCAAACGCAGACCTTTTAAAGTAATACTGCGTGGTACCCATCCCATGGTCCCCAAATCTGCAGGTGCAAGGGCATCTTCCTACATCGAAAACATGCATGAGAAACCCAGAAGATGGTACACCGTGTGATCGGGAAGGGTTTCTAAAACGCACCTCATTTCTCATCTCCTTGTGCTCGGGTTCGCCATTCCAGCCGCTTGACTAGCAATCTCCCTCCTTGGAGACTCAGCACCTTTCACCTCCTGTTCCGTACAGGTTGCAATTTGTCCTGAGGATGAACGGGAAGAGGGGGAACCAATGAGAGACTAGCTCTAGGTGCTGGGACAGGCACAGGTCACTCTATTTTCCCATCAGGAAGAAGAATTAACCACAGGCTCAGCCTGCCGCCCGGAACCAGAATAGGGCCTGAAGCAATCCTGCGCTTTTGCGGCCAGCTCCCAAGAAAGCGAGTTGGAAAATGGAGCTCAGGGGCACTGCAATTCACAAACCTGCAGAGTTATAAATGATAACTCTCGTCCACAAATATATTGAGGGAAGGCAACGAAGAGGATTTGAAAGCAAGGCAGAATTGCAGGAAACAGATTTCAGGAGGTAGATTCGAATCGCCTTGAAAGCACAGGAAAAACGGCCAAACATCGACAACCATGCCCTTGGCGAAAAAGGGCGTATGCGTTTTTTCCTGAATATATTCAGGAAAAAACGCATATGCCCTTTTTGGCCAACCAAGCAACCTGGAAAGGCAAATCAGCGCTACAAAGAAGTCTCGCTTCCCATCGGTCAAAAGGGCCATGCTGAATAAAGTGTCAAAACCAGAAATGCAGGACAGGCCATGGAGAAACGGGAGCCTTGCTACGCTGATGGGCGGGATGTAAATTACCAACAGCCACTCTGGAGAAGTGTACGGTGTGTCCTGAAACATCTAAAAAACTCAGCTTAGAGAGCATAGGGCACTTCCACTCATGGGCGTATAAATTGGGAAAACTAAAAATCAGCAAGACGCAGGCACCCCAAAGTTTAGGGCTGCTCTCTTGACAAGAACCTCCACTCCGTTACACCTTCAATATCCCAGGAAAGAGAAAAATGGATAAAGAAGTTGTGGTCCTTATGTACAATGGAATATCACTCAGCCATGAAATCAACGTCATAAGGCTAGTAGCAGCATGATGAGTGGATTTAGGTACGACGATTCCAAGTGAAATAAGTCACACAGAAAAAGACACTTGTCATAAGATGTCACTTATAAACGGAATGTAAAAACCGCTACACTTGAGCTGAATTACAAAACGGCACAGAGTCACACGTTTGGAAAACACACTATGGCTGCTTAACGGGAAAGGTGAGGTGGGGTGATGCATAAAACACGGGTGTCAAATTAGCTCAGATACCGTTCCATAAACCCAATATGTAATAGACAAGACCTACTCCTTGCTCAGTGAACTGGACTCAATACCCCCTATTCACCGCCCAAGAACATATCTGACTAGTAAGAATCTTAAAACCTATGTATTGATATCTCTCTGTAAGTGAGTCACGTGGGTGTAAAGAGGCATAAACACAGCAGTGAAAAGCAGCTAAACCCCATTATAAAAATCAATTACTTTTAAAAACCCGTGAAACAAAGACAGTGAAAGAGAGAGAAATTCTTACAAAATTCGTTCAGGGGCTGTGATGCCACCTGGATTGACCATATCTAGACCCACAGCTGATGGAGACATAAGGGTGGACACTCTTGGGGCTGAGAGGTTTGGTGAGGTTGGGTGAGCAAACGCAGACCCTTTAAAGTAATACTGCGTGGTACCCATCCCATGGGCCCCAGATCTCCAGGTTAAAGGGCATCTTCCTACATCGAAAACATGCATGAGAAACCCAGAAGATGGTACACCGTGTGATCGGGAAAGGTTTCTAAAACGCACCTCATTTCTCATCTCCTTGTGCTCGGGTTCGCCATTCCAGCCGCTTGACTACCAATCTCCCTCCTTGGAGACTCAGCACCTTTCACCTCCTGTTCCGTACAGGTTGCAATTTGTCCTGAGGATGAACGGGAAGAGGGGGAACCAATGAGAGACTAGCTCTAGGTGTTGCGACAGGCACAGGTCACTCTATTTTCCCATCAGGAAGAAGAATTAACCACAGGCTCAGCCTGCCGCCCGGAACCAGAATAGGGCCTGAGGCAATCCTGCGCTTTTGCGGACAGCTCCCAAGAAAGCGAGTTGGAAAATGGAGCTCAGGGGCACTGCAATTCACAAACCTGCAGAGTTATAAATGATAACTCTCGTCCACAAATATATTGAGGGAAGGCAACGAAGAGGATATGAAAGCAAGGCAGAATTGCAGGAAACAGATTTCAGGAGGTAGATTCGAATCGCATTGAAAGCACAGGAATAGCGGCCAAACCTCGACAACGATGCCCTTGGCCAAAAAGGGCGTATGCGTTTTTTCCTGAATATATTCAGGAAAAAACGCATACGCCCTTTTTGGCCAACCAAGCAACCTGGAAAGGCAAATCAGCGCTACAAAGAAGTCTCGCTTCCCATCGGTCAAAAGGGCCATGCTGAATACAGTGTCAAAACCAGAAATGCAGGACAGGCCATGGAGAAACGGGAGCCTTGCTACGCTGATGGGCGGGATGTAAATTGCCAACAGCCACTCTGGAGATGTGTATGGTGTGTCCTGAAACATCTAAAAAACTCAGCTTAGAGAGCATAGGGCACTTCCACTCATGGGCGTATAAATTGGGAAAACTAAAAATCAGCAACACACAGGCACCCCAAAGTTTAGGGCTGCTCTCTTGACAAGAACCTCCACTGCGTTACACCTTCAATATCCCAGGAAATAGAAAAATGGATAAAGAAGTTGTGGTCCTTATGTACAATGGAATATCACTCAGCCATGAAATCAACGTCATAAGGCTAGTAGCAGCATGATGAGTGGATTTAGGTACGACGATTCTAAGTGAAATAAGTCACACAGAAAAAGACACTTGTCATAAGATATCTCTTATAGAGGGAATGTAAAAACCGCTACACTTGAGCTGAATTACAAAACGGCACAGAGTGACACGTTTAGAAACCACACTATGGCTGCTTAACGGGAAAGGTGAGGTGGGGTGATGCATAAAACACGGGTGTCAAATTAGCTCAGATACCGTTCCATAAACCCAATATGTAATAGACAAGACCTACTCCTTGCTCAGTGAACTGGACTCAACACCCCCTATTCACCGCCCAAGAACATATCTGACTAGTAAGAATCTTAAAACCTATATATTGATATCTCTCTGTAAGTGAGTCAAGTGGTTGTAAAGCGGCATAAACACAGCAGTGAAAAGCAGCTAAACCCCATTATAAAAATCAATTACTTTTAAAAACCCGTGAAACAAAGACAGTGAAAGAGAGAGAAATTCTTACAAAATTCGTTCAGGGGCTGTGATGCCACCTGGATTGACCATATCTAGACCCACAGCTGATCGAGACATAAGGGTGGACACTCTTGGGGCTGAGAGGTTTGGTGAGGTTGGGTGAGCAAACGCAGACCCTCTAAAGTAATACTGCGTGGTACCCATCCCATGGGCCCCAGATCTCCAGGTTCAAGGGCATCTTCCTACATCGAAAACATGCATGAGAAACCCAGAAGATGGTACACCGTGTGATCGGGAAAGGTTTCTAAAACGCACCTCATTTCTCATCTCCTTGTGCTCGGGTTCGCCATTCCAGCCGCTTGACTACCAATCTCCCTCCTTGGAGACTCAGCACCTTTCACCTCCTGTTCCGTACAGGTTGCAATTTGTCCTGAGGATGAACGGGAAGAGGGGGAACCAATGAGAGACTAGCTCTAGGTGTTGGGACAGGCACAGGTCACTCTATTTTCCCATCAGGAAGAAGAATTAACCACAGGCTCAGCCTGCCGCCCGGAACCAGAATAGGGCCTGAAGCAATCCTGCGCTTTTGCGGCCAGCTCCTAAGAAAGCGAGTTGGAAAATGGAGCTCAGGGGCACTGCAATTCACAAACCTGCAGAGTTATAAATGATAACTCTCGTCCACAAATATATTGAGGGAAGGCAACGAAGAGGATATGAAAGCAAGGTAGAATTGCATTAAACAGATTTCAGGAGGTAGATTCGAATCGCATTGAAAGCACAGGAATAGCGGCCAAACCTCGACAACGATGCCCTTGGCCAAAAAGGGCGTATGCGTTTTTTCCTGAATATATTCAGGAAAAAACGCATACGCCCTTTTTGGCCAACCAAGCAACCTGGAAAGGCAAATCAGCGCTACAAAGAAGTCTCGCTTCCCATCGGTCAAAAGGGCCATGCTGAATAAAGTGTCAAAACCAGAAATGCAGGACAGGCCATGGAGAAACGGGAGCCTTGCTACGCTGATGGGCGGGATGTAAATTGCCAAAAGCCACTCTGGAGAAGTGTACGGTGTGTCCTGAAACATCTAAAAAACTCAGCTTAGAGAGCATAGGGCACTTCCACTCATGGGCGTATAAATTGGGAAAACTAAAAATCAGCAAGACACAGGCACCCCAAAGTTTAGGGCTGCTCTCTTGACAAGAACCTCCACTCCGTTACACCTTAAATATCCCAGGAAAGAGAAAAATGGATAAAGAAGTTGTGGTCCTTATGTAAAATGGAATATCACTCAGCCATGAAATCAACGTCATAAGGCTAGTAGCAGCATGATGAGTGGATTTAGGTACGACGATTCCAAGTGAAATAAGTCACACAGAAAAATACACTTGTCATAAGATATCACTTATAAAGGGAATGTAAAAACCGCTACACTTGAGCTGAATTACAAAACGGCACAGAGTCACACGTTTGGAAAACACACTATGGCTGCTTAACGGGAACGGTGAGGTGGGGTGATGCATAAAACACGGGTGTCAAATTAGCTCAGATACCGTTCCATAAACCCAATATGTAATAGACAAGACCTACTCCTTGCTCAGTGAACTGGACTCAATACCCCCTATTCACCGCCCAAGAACATATCTGACTAGTAAGAATCTTAAAACCTATGTATTGATATCTCTCTGTAAGTGAGTCACGTGGGTGTAAAGAGGCATAAACACAGCAGTGAAAAGCAGCTAAACCCCATTATAAAAATCAATTACTTTTAAAAACCCGTGAAACAAAGACAGTGAAAGAGAGAGAAATTATTACAAAATTCGTTCAGGGGCTGTGATGCCACCTGGATTGACCATATCTAGACCCACAGCTGATGGAGACATAAGGGTGGACACTCTTTGGGCTGAGAGGTTTGGTGAGGTTGGGTGAGCAAACGCAGACCCTTTAAAGTAATACTGCGTGGTACCCATCCCACGGGCCCCAAATCTCCAGGTTAAAGGGCATCTTCCTACATCGAAAACAAGCATGAGAAACCCAGAAGATGGTACACCGTGTGATCGGGAAAGGTTTCTAAAACGCACCTCATTTCTCATCTCCTTGTGCTCGGGTTCGCCATTCCAGCCGCTTGACTAGCAATCTCCCTCCTTGGAGACTCAGCACCTTTCACCTCCTGTTCCGTACAGGTTGCAATTTGTCCTGAGGATGAACGGGAAGAGGGGGAACCAATGAGAGACTAGCTCTAGGTGTTGGGACAGGCACAGGTCACTCTATTTTCCCATCAGGAAGAAGAATTAACCACAGGCTCAGCCTGCCGCCCGGAACCAGAATAGGGCCTGAAGCAATCCTGCACTTTTGCGGCCAGCTCCCAAGAAAGCGAGTTGGAAAATGGAGCTCAGGGGCACTGCAATTCACAAACCTGCAGAGTTATAAATGATAACTCTCGTCCACAAATATATTGAGGGAAGGCAACGAAGAGGATATGAAAGCAAGGCAGAATTGCAGGAAACAGATTTCAGGAGGTAGATTCGAATCGCATTGAAAGCACAGGAATAGCGGCCAAACCTCGACAACGATGCCCTTGGCCAAAAAGGGCGTATGCGTTTTTTCCTGAATATATTCAGGAAAAAACGCATACGCCCTTTTTGGCCAACCAAGCAACCTGGAAAGGCAAATCAGCGCTACAAAGAAGTCTCGCTTCCCATCGGTCAAAAGGGCCATGCTGAATAATGTGTCAAAACCAGAAATGCAGGGCAGGCCATGGAGAAACGGGAGCCTTGCTACGCTGATGGGCGGGATGTAAATTGCCAAAAGCCACTCTGGAGAAGTGTACGGTGTGTCCTGAAACATCTAAAAAACTCAGCTTAGAGAGCATAGGGCACTTCCACTCATGGGCGTATAAATTGGGAAAACTAAAAATCAGCAAGACACAGGCACCCCAAAGTTTAGGGCTGCTCTCTTGACAAGAACCTCCACTCTGTTACACCTTAAATATCCCAGGAAAGAGAAAAATGGATAAAGAAGTTGTGGTCCTTATGTACAATGGAATATCACTCAGCCATGAAATCAATGTCATAAGGCTAGTAGCAGCATGATGAGTGGATTTAGGTACGACGATTCCAAGTGAAATAAGTCACACAGAAAAATACACTTGTCATAAGATGTCACTTATAAAGGGAATGTAAAAACCGCTACACTTGAGCTGAATTACAAAACGGCACAGAGTCACACGTTTGGAAAACACACTATGGCTGCTTAACGGGAAAGGTGAGGTGGGGTGATGCATAAAACACGGGTGTCAAATTAGCTCAGATACCGTCCCATAAACCCAAAATGTAATAGACAAGACCTACTCCTTGCTCAGTGAACTGGACTCAATACCCCCTATTCACCGCCCAAGAACATATCTGACTAGTAAGAATCTTAAAACCTATGTATTGATATCTCTCTGTAAGTGAGTCACGTGGGTGTAAAGAGGCATAAACACAGCAGTGAAAAGCAGCTAAACCCCATTATAAAAATCAATTACTTTTAAAAACCCGTGAAACAAAGACAGTGAAAGAGAGAGAAATTCTTACAAAATTCGTTCAGGGGCTGTGATGCCACCTGGATTGACCATATCTAGACCAACAGCTGATGGAGACATAAGGGTGGACACTCTTGGGGCTGAGAGGTTTGGTGAGGTTGGGTGAGCCAACGCAGACCCTTTAAAGTAATACTGCGTGGTACCCATCCCATGGGCCCCAGATCTCCAGGTTAAAGGGCATCTTCCTACATCGAAAACATGCATGAGAAACCCAGAAGATGGTACACCGTGTGATCGGGAAAGGTTTCTAAAACGCACCTCATTTCTCATCTCCTTGTGCTCGGGTTCGCCATTCCAGCCGCTTGACTAGCAATCTCCCTCCTTGGAGACTCAGCACCTTTCACCTCCTGTTCCGTACAGGTTGCAATTTGTCCTGAGGATGAACGGGAAGAGGGGGAACCAATGAGAGACTAGCTCTAGGTGTTGGGACAGGCACAGGTCACTCTATTTTCCCATCAGGAAGAAGATTTAACCACAGGCTCAGCCTGCCGCCTGGAACCAGAATAGGGCCTGAAGCAATCCTGCGCTTTTGCGGCCAGCTCCCAAGAAAGCGAGTTGGAAAATGGAGCTCAGGGGCACTGCAATTCACAAACCTGCAGAGTTATAAATGATAACTCTCGTCCACAAATATATTGAGGGAAGGCAACGAAGAGGATATGAAAGCAAGGCAGAATTGCAGGAAACAGATTTCAGGAGGTAGATTCGAATCGCCTTGAAAGCACAGGAATAGCGGCCAAACCTCGACAACGATGCCCTTGGCCAAAAAGGGCGTATGCGTTTTTTCCTGAATATATTCAGGAAAAAACGCATACGCCCTTTTTGGCCAACCAAGCAACCTGGAAAGGCAAATCAGCGCTACAAAGAAGTCTCGCTTCCCATCGGTCAAAAGGGCCATGCTGAATAAAGTGTCAAAACCAGAAATGCAGGGCAGGCCATGGAGAAACGGGAGCCTTGCTACGCTGATGGGCGGGATGTAAATTGCCAAAAGCCACTCTGGAGAAGTGTACGGTGTGTCCTGAAACATCTAAAAAACTCAGCTTAGAGAGCATAGGGCACTTCCACTCATGGGCGTATAAATTGGGAAAACTAAAAATCAGCAAGACACAGGCACCCCAAAGTTTAGGGCTGCTCTCTTGACAAGAACCTCCACTCTGTTACACCTTAAATATCCCAGGAAAGAGAAAAATGGATAAAGAAGTTGTGGTCCTTATGTACAATGGAATATCACTCAGCCATGAAATCAATGTCATAAGGCTAGTAGCAGCATGATGAGTGGATTTAGGTACGACGATTCCAAGTGAAATAAGTCACACAGAAAAATACACTTGTCATAAGATGTCACTTATAAAGGGAATGTAAAAACCGCTACACTTGAGCTGAATTACAAAACGGCACAGAGTCACACGTTTGGAAAACACACTATGGCTGCTTAACGAGAAAGGTGAGGTGGGGTGATGCATAAAACACGGGTGTCAAATTAGCTCAGATACCGTCCCATAAACCCAAAATGTAATAGACAAGACCTACTCCTTGCTCAGTGAACTGGACTCAATACCCCCTATTCACCGCCCAAGAACATATCTGACTAGTAAGAATCTTAAAACCTATGTATTGATATCTCTCTGTAAGTGAGTCACGTGGGTGTAAAGAGGCATAAACACAGCAGTGAAAAGCAGCTAAACCCCATTATAAAAATCAATTACTTTTAAAAACCCGTGAAACAAAGACAGTGAAAGAGAGAGAAATTCTTACAAAATTCGTTCAGGGGCTGTGATGCCACCTGGATTGACCATATCTAGACCCACAGCTGATGGAGACATAAGGGTGGACACTCTTGGGGCTGAGAGGTTTGGTGAGGTTGGGTGAGCCAACGCAGACCCTTTAAAGTAATACTGCGTGGTACCCATCCCATGGGCCCCAGATCTCCAGGTTAAAGGGCATCTTCCTACATCGAAAACATGCATGAGAAACCCAGAAGATGGTACACCGTGTGATCGGGAAAGGTTTCTAAAACGCACCTCATTTCTCATCTCCTTGTGCTCGGGTTCGCCATTCCAGCCGCTTGACTAGCAATCTCCCTCCTTGGAGACTCAGCACCTTTCACCTCCTGTTCCGTACAGGTTGCAATTTGTCCTGAGGATGAACGGGAAGAGGGGGAACCAATGAGAGACTAGCTCTAGGTGTTGGGACAGGCACAGGTCACTCTATTTTCCCATCAGGAAGAAGATTTAACCACAGGCTCAGCCTGCCGCCTGGAACCAGAATAGGGCCTGAAGCAATCCTGCGCTTTTGCGGCCAGCTCCCAAGAAAGCGAGTTGGAAAATGGAGCTCAGGGGCACTGCAATTCACAAACCTGCAGAGTTATAAATGATAACTCTCGTCCACAAATATATTGAGGGAAGGCAACGAAGAGGATATGAAAGCAAGGCAGAATTGCAGGAAACAGATTTCAGGAGGTAGATTCGAATCGCCTTGAAAGCACAGGAATAGCGGCCAAACCTCGACAACGATGCCCTTGGCCAAAAAGGGCGTATGCGTTTTTTCCTGAATATATTCAGGAAAAAACGCATACGCCCTTTTTGGCCAACCAAGCAACCTGGAAAGGCAAATCAGCGCTACAAAGAAGTCTCGCTTCCCATCGGTCAAAAGGGCCATGCTGAATAAAGTGTCAAAACCAGAAATGCAGGGCAGGCCATGGAGAAACGGGAGCCTTGCTACGCTGATGGGCGGGATGTAAATTGCCAAAAGCCACTCTGGAGAAGTGTACGGTGTGTCCTGAAACATCTAAAAAACTCAGCTTAGAGAGCATAGGGCACTTCCACTCATGGGCGTATAAATTGGGAAAACTAAAAATCAGCAAGACACAGGCACCCCAAAGTTTAGGGCTGCTCTCTTGACAAGAACCTCCACTCTGTTACACCTTAAATATCCCAGGAAAGAGAAAAATGGATAAAGAAGTTGTGGTCCTTATGTACAATGGAATATCACTCAGCCATGAAATCAATGTCATAAGGCTAGTAGCAGCATGATGAGTGGATTTAGGTACGACGATTCCAAGTGAAATAAGTCACACAGAAAAATACACTTGTCATAAGATGTCACTTATAAAGGGAATGTAAAAACCGCTACACTTGAGCTGAATTACAAAACGGCACAGAGTCACACGTTTGGAAAACACACTATGGCTGCTTAACGAGAAAGGTGAGGTGGGGTGATGCATAAAACACGGGTGTCAAATTAGCTCAGATACCGTCCCATAAACCCAAAATGTAATAGACAAGACCTACTCCTTGCTCAGTGAACTGGACTCAATACCCCCTATTCACCGCCCAAGAACATATCTGACTAGTAAGAATCTTAAAACCTATGTATTGATATCTCTCTGTAAGTGAGTCACGTGGGTGTAAAGAGGCATAAACACAGCAGTGAAAAGCAGCTAAACCCCATTATAAAAATCAATTACTTTTAAAAACCCGTGAAACAAAGACAGTGAAAGAGAGAGAAATTCTTACAAAATTCGTTCAGGGGCTGTGATGCCACCTGGATTGACCATATCTAGACCCACAGCTGATGGAGACATAAGGGTGGACACTCTTGGGGCTGAGAGGTTTGGTGAGGTTGGGTGAGCCAACGCAGACCCTTTAAAGTAATACTGCGTGGTACCCATCCCATGGGCCCCAGATCTCCAGGTTAAAGGGCATCTTCCTACATCGAAAACATGCATGAGAAACCCAGAAGATGGTACACCGTGTGATCGGGAAAGGTTTCTAAAACGCACCTCATTTCTCATCTCCTTGTGCTCGGGTTCGCCATTCCAGCCGCTTGACTAGCAATCTCCCTCCTTGGAGACTCAGCACCTTTCACCTCCTGTTCCGTACAGGTTGCAATTTGTCCTGAGGATGAACGGGAAGAGGGGGAACCAATGAGAGACTAGCTCTAGGTGTTGGGACAGGCACAGGTCACTCTATTTTCCCATCAGGAAGAAGATTTAACCACAGGCTCAGCCTGCCGCCTGGAACCAGAATAGGGCCTGAAGCAATCCTGCGCTTTTGCGGCCAGCTCCCAAGAAAGCGAGTTGGAAAATGGAGCTCAGGGGCACTGCAATTCACAAACCTGCAGAGTTATAAATGATAACTCTCGTCCACAAATATATTGAGGGAAGGCAACGAAGAGGATATGAAAGCAAGGCAGAATTGCAGGAAACAGATTTCAGGAGGTAGATTCGAATCGCCTTGAAAGCACAGGAATAGCGGCCAAACCTCGACAACGATGCCCTTGGCCAAAAAGGGCGTATGCGTTTTTTCCTGAATATATTCAGGAAAAAACGCATACGCCCTTTTTGGCCAACCAAGCAACCTGGAAAGGCAAATCAGCGCTACAAAGAAGTCTCGCTTCCCATCGGTCAAAAGGGCCATGCTGAATAAAGTGTCAAAACCAGAAATGCAGGGCAGGCCATGGAGAAACGGGAGCCTTGCTACGCTGATGGGCGGGATGTAAACTGCCAACAGCCACTCTGGAGAAGTGTACGGTGTGTCCTAAAACATCTAAAAAACTCAGCTTAGAGAGCATAGGGCACTTCCACTCATGGGCGTATAAATTGGGAAAACTAAAAATCAGCAAGACACAGGCACCCCAAAGTTTAGGGCTGCTCTCTTGACAAGAACCTCCACTCCGTTACACCTTAAATATCCCAGGAAAGAGAAAAATGGATAAAGAAGTTGTGGTCGTTATGTACAATGGAATATCACTCAGCCATGAAATCAATGTCATAAGGCTAGTAGCAGCATGATGAGTGGATTTAGGTACGACAATTCTAAGTGAAATAAGTCACACAGAAAAAGACACTTATCATAAGATATCTCTTATAGAGGGAATGTAAAAACCGCTACACTTGAGCTGAATTACAAAACGGCACAGAGTCACACGTTTAGAAAACACACTATGGCTGCTTAACGGGAAAGGTGAGGTGGGGTGATGCATAAAACACGGGTGTCAAATTAGCTCAGATACCGTTCCATAAACCCAATATGTAATAGACAAGACCTACTCCTTGCTCAGTGAACTGGACTCAACACCCCCTATTCACCGCCCAAGAACATATCTGACTAGTAAGAATCTTAAAACCTATATATTCATATCTCTCTGTAAGTGAGTCAAGTGGGTGTAAAGCGGCATAAACACAGCAGTGAAAAGCAGCTAAACCCCATTATAAAAATCAATTACTTTTAAAAACCCGTGAAACAAAGACAGCGAAAGAGAGAGAAATTCTTACAAAATTCGTTCAGGGGCTGTGATGCCACCTGGATTGACCATATCTAGACCCACAGCTGATGGAGACATAAGGGTGGACACTCTTGGGGCTGAGAGGTTTGGTGAGGTTGGGTGAGCAAACGCAGACCTTTTAAAGTAATACTGCGTGGTACCCATCCCATGGTCCCCAAATCTGCAGGTGCAAGGGCATCTTCTTACATCGAAAACATGCATGAGAAACCCAGAAGATGGTACACCGTGTGATCGGGAAGGGTTTCTAAAACGCACCTCATTTCTCATCTCCTTGTGCTCGGGTTCGCCATTCCAGCCGCTTGACTAGCAATCTCCCTCCTTGGAGACTCAGCACCTTTCACCTCCTGTTCCGTACAGGTTGCAATTTGTCCTGAGGATGAACGGGAAGAGGGGGAACCAATGAGAGACTAGCTCTAGGTGTTGGGACAGGCACAGGTCACTCTATTTTCCCATCAGGAAGAAGAATTAACCACAGGCTCAGCCTGCCGCCCGGAACCAGAATAGGGCCTGAAGCAATCCTGCGCTTTTGCGGCCAGCTCCCAAGAAAGCGAGTTGGAAAATGGAGCTCAGGGGCACTGCAATTCACAAACCTGCAGAGTTATAAATGATAACTCTCGTCCACAAATATATTGAGGGAAGGCAACGAAGAGGATTTGAAAGCAAGGCAGAATTGCAGGAAACAGATTTCAGGAGGTAGATTCGAATCGCCTTGAAAGCACAGGAAAAGCGGCCAAACCTCGACAACCATGCCCTTGGCGATAAAGGGCGTATACGCCCTTTTTGGCCAACCAAGCAACCTGGAAAGGCAAATCAGCGCTACAAAGAAGTCTCGCTTCCCATCGGTCAAAAGGGCCATGCTGAATACAGTGTCAAAACCAGAAATGCAGGACAGGCCATGGAGAAACGGGAGCCTTGCTACGCTGATGAGCGGGATGTAAATTACCAACAGCCACTCTGGAGAAGTGTACGGTGTGTCCTGAAACATCTAAAAAACTCAGCTTAGAGAGCATAGGGCACTTCCACTCATGGGCGTATAAATTGGGAAAACTAAAAATCAGCAAGACACAGGCACCCCAAATTTTAGGGCTGCTCTCTTGACAAGAACCTGCACTCCGTTACACCTTCAATATCCCAGGAAAGAGAAAAATGGATAAAGAAGTTGTGGTCCTTATGTACAATGGAATATCACTCAGGCATGAAATCAACGTCATAAGGCTAGTAGCAGCATGATGAGTGGATTTAGGTACGACGATTCCAAGTGAAATAAGTCACACAGAAAAAGACACTTGTCATAAGATGTCACTTATAAAGGGAATGTAAAAACCGCTACACTTGAGCTGAATTACAAAACGGCACAGAGTCACACGTTTGGAAAACACACTATGGCTGCTTAACGGGAAAGGTGAGGTGGGGTGATGCATAAAACACGGGTGTCAAATTAGCTCAGATACCGTTCCATAAACCCAATATGTAATAGACAAGACCTACTCCTTGCTCAGTGAACTGGACTCAACACCCCCTATTCACCGCCCAAGAACATATCTGACTAGTAAGAATCTTAAAACCTATATATTGATATCTCTCTGTAAGTGAGTCAAGTGGTTGTAAAGCGGCATAAACACAGCAGTGAAAAGCAGCTAAACCCCATTATAAAAATCAATTACTTTTAAAAACCCGTGAAACAAAGACAGCGAAAGAGAGAGAAATTCTTACAAAATTCGTTCAGGGGCTGTGATGCCACCTGGATTGACCATATCTAGACCCACAGCTGATGGAGACATAAGGGTGGACACTCTTGGGGCTGAGAGGTTTGGTGAGGTTGGGTGAGCAAACGCAGACCTTTTAAAGTAATACTGCGTGGTACCCATCCCATGGTCCCCAAATCTGCAGGTGCAAGGGCATCTTCCTACATCGAAAACATGCATCAGAAACCCAGAAGATGGTACACCGTGTGATCGGGAAGGGTTTCTAAAACGCACCTCATTTCTCATCTCCTTGTGCTCGGGTTCGCCATTCCAGCCGCTTGACTACCAATCTCCCTCCTTGGAGACTCAGCACCTTTCACCTCCTGTTCCGTACAGGTTGCAATTTGTCCTGAGGATGAACGGGAAGAGGGGGAACCAATGAGAGACTAGCTCTAGGTGTTGGGACAGGCACAGGTCACTCTATTTTCCCATCAGGAAGAAGAATTAACCACAGGCTCAGCCTGCCGCCCGGAACCAGAATAGGGCCTGAAGCAATCCTGCGCTTTTGCGGCCAGCTCCCTAGAAAGCGAGTTGGAAAATGGAGCTCAGGGGCACTGCAATTCACAAACCTGCAGAGTTATAAATGATAACTCTCGTCCACAAATATATTGAGGGAAGGCAACGAAGAGGATTTGAAAGCAAGGCAGAATTGCAGGAAACAGATTTCAGGAGGTAGATTCGAATCGCCTTGAAAGCACAGGAAAAACGGTCAAACCTCGACAACCATGCCCTTGGCGAAAAAGGGCGTATGCGTTTTTTCCTGAATATATTCAGGAAAAAACGCATACGCCCTTTTTGGCCAACCAAGCAACCTGGAAAGGCAAATCAGCGCTACAAAGAAGTCTCGCTTCCCATCGGTCAAAAGGGCCATGCTGAATACAGTGTCAAAACCAGAAATGCAGGACAGGCCATGGAGAAACGGGAGCCTTGCTACGCTGATGGGCGGGATGTAAATTACCAACAGCCACTCTGGAGAAGTGTACGGTGTGTCCTGAAACATCTAAAAAACTCAGCTTAGAGAGCATAGGGCACTTCCACTCATGGGCGTATAAATTGGGAAAACTAAAAATCAGCAAGACGCAGGCACCCCAAAGTTTAGGGCTGCTCTCTTGACAAGAACCTCCACTCCGTTACACCTTCAATATCCCAGGAAAGAGAAAAATGAATAAAGAAGTTGTGGTCCTTATGTACAATGGAATATCACTCAGCCATGAAATCAACGTCATAAGGCTAGTAGCAGCATGATGAGTGGATTTAGGTACGACGATTCCAAGTGAAATAAGTCACACAGAAAAAGACACTTGTCATAAGATGTCACTTATAAAGGGAATGTAAAAACCGCTACACTTGAGCTGAATTACAAAACGGCACAGAGTCACACGTTTGGAAAACACACTATGGCTGCTTAACGGGAAAGGTGAGGTGGGGTGATGCATAAAACACGGGTGTCAAATTAGCTCAGATACCGTTCCATAAACCCAATATGTAATAGACAAGACCTACTCCTTGCTCAGTGAACTGGACTCAACACCCCCTATTCACCGCCCAAGAACATATCTGACTAGTAAGAATCTTAAAACCTATATATTGATATCTCTCTGTAAGTGAGTCAAGTGGTTGTAAAGCGGCATAAACACAGCAGTGAAAAGCAGCTAAACCCCATTATAAAAATCAATTACTTTTAAAAACCCGTGAAACAAAGACAGTGAAAGAGAGAGAAATTCTTACAAAATTCGTTCAGGGGCTGTGATGCCACCTGGATTGACCATATCTAGACCCACAGCTGATGGAGACATAAGGGTGGACACTCTTGGGGCTGAGAGGTTTGGTGAGGTTGGGTGAGCAAACGCAGACCTTTTAAAGTAATACTGCGTGGTACCCATCCCATGGGCCCCAGATCTCCAGGTGCAAGGGCATCTTCCTACATCGAAAACATGCATCAGAAACCCAGAAGATGGTACACCGTGTGATCGGGAAGGGTTTCTAAAACGCACCTCATTTCTCATCTCCTTGTGCTCGGGTTCGCCATTCCAGCCGCTTGACTACCAATCTCCCTCCTTGGAGACTCAGCACCTTTCACCTCCTGTTCCGTACAGGTTGCAATTTGTCCTGAGGATGAACGGGAAGAGGGGGAACCAATGAGAGACTAGCTCTAGGTGTTGGGACAGGCACAGGTCACTCTATTTTCCCATCAGGAAGAAGAATTAACCACAGGCTCAGCCTGCCGCCCGGAACCAGAATAGGGCCTGAAGCAATCCTGCGCTTTTGCGGCCAGCTCCCTAGAAAGCGAGTTGGAAAATGGAGCTCAGGGGCACTGCAATTCACAAACCTGCAGAGTTATAAATGATAACTCACGTCCACAAATATATTGAGGGAAGGCAACGAAGAGGATTTGAAAGCAAGGCAGAATTGCAGGAAACAGATTTCAGGAGGTAGATTCGAATCGCCTTGAAAGCACAGGAAAAACGGTCAAACCTCGACAACCATGCCCTTGGCGAAAAAGGGCGTATGCGTTTTTTCCTGAATATATTCAGGAAAAAACGCATACGCCCTTTTTGGCCAACCAAGCAACCTGGAAAGGCAAATCAGCGCTACAAAGAAGTCTCGCTTCCCATCGGTCAAAAGGGCCATGCTGAATACAGTGTCAAAACCAGAAATGCAGGACAGGCCATGGAGAAACGGGAGCCTTGCTACGCTGATGGGCGGGATGTAAATTACCAACAGCCACTCTGGAGAAGTGTACGGTGTGTCCTGAAACATCTAAAAAACTCAGCTTAGAGAGCATAGGGCACTTCCACTCATGGGCGTATAAATTGGGAAAACTAAAAATCAGCAAGACGCAGGCACCCCAAAGTTTAGGGCTGCTCTCTTGACAAGAACCTCCACTCCGTTACACCTTCAATATCCCAGGAAAGAGAAAAATGAATAAAGAAGTTGTGGTCCTTATGTACAATGGAATATCACTCAGCCATGAAATCAACGTCATAAGGCTAGTAGCAGCATGATGAGTGGATTTAGGTACGACGATTCCAAGTGAAATAAGTCACACAGAAAAAGACACTTGTCATAAGATGTCACTTATAAAGGGAATGTAAAAACCGCTACACTTGAGCTGAATTACAAAACGGCACAGAGTCACACGTTTGGAAAACACACTATGGCTGCTTAACGGGAAAGGTGAGGTGGGGTGATGCATAAAACACGGGTGTCAAATTAGCTCAGATACCGTTCCATAAACCCAATATGTAATAGACAAGACCTACTCCTTGCTCAGTGAACTGGACTCAATACCCCCTATTCACCGCCCAAGAACATATCTGACTAGTAAGAATCTTAAAACCTATGTATTGATATCTCTCTGTAAGTGAGTCACGTGGGTGTAAAGAGGCATAAACACAGCAGTGAAAAGCAGCTAAACCCCATTATAAAAATCAATTACTTTTAAAAACCCGTGAAACAAAGACAGTGAAAGAGAGAGAAATTCTTACAAAATTCGTTCAGGGGCTGTGATGCCACCTGGATTGACCATATCTAGACCCACAGCTGATGGAGACATAAGGGTGGACACTCTTGGGGCTGAGAGGTTTGGTGAGGTTGGGTGAGCAAACGCAGACCCTTTAAAGTAATACTGCGTGGTACCCATCCCATGGGCCCCAGATCTCCAGGTTAAAGGGCATCTTCCTACATCGAAAACATGCATGAGAAACCCAGAAGATGGTACACCGTGTGATCGGGAAAGGTTTCTAAAACGCACCTCATTTCTCATCTCCTTGTGCTCGGGTTCGCCATTCCAGCCGCTTGACTACCAATCTCCCTCCTTGGAGACTCAGCACCTTTCACCTCCTGTTCCGTACAGGTTGCAATTTGTCCTGAGGATGAACGGGAAGAGGGGGAACCAATGAGAGACTAGCTCTAGGTGTTGCGACAGGCACAGGTCACTCTATTTTCCCATCAGGAAGAAGAATTAACCACAGGCTCAGCCTGCCGCCCGGAACCAGAATAGGGCCTGAAGCAATCCTGCGCTTTTGCGGACAGCTCCCAAGAAAGCGAGCTGGAAAATGGAGCTCAGGGGCACTGCAATTCACAAACCTGCAGAGTTATAAATGATAACTCTCGTCCACAAATATATTGAGGGAAGGCAACGAAGAGGATATGAAAGCAAGGCAGAATTGCAGGAAACAGATTTCAGGAGGTAGATTCGAATCGCATTGAAAGCACAGGAATAGCGGCCAAACCTCGACAACGATGCCCTTGGCCAAAAAGGGCGTATGCGTTTTTTCCTGAATATATTCAGGAAAAAACGCATACGCCCTTTTTGGCCAACCAAGCAACCTGGAAAGGCAAATCAGCGCTACAAAGAAGTCTCGCTTCCCATCGGTCAAAAGGGCCATGCTGAATACAGTGTCAAAACCAGAAATGCAGGACAGGCCATGGAGAAACGGGAGCCTTGCTACGCTGATGGGCGGGATGTAAATTGCCAACAGCCACTCTGGAGATGTGTATGGTGTGTCCTGAAACATCTAAAAAACTCAGCTTAGAGAGCATAGGGCACTTCCACTCATGGGCGTATAAATTGGGAAAACTAAAAATCAGCAACACACAGGCACCCCAAAGTTTAGGGCTGCTCTCTTGACAAGAACCTCCACTGCGTTACACCTTCAATATCCCAGGAAAGAGAAAAATGGATAAAGAAGTTGTGGTCCTTATGTACAATGGAATATCACTCAGCCATGAAATCAACGTCATAAGGCTAGTAGCAGCATGATGAGTGGATTTAGGTACGACGATTCTAAGTGAAATAAGTCACACAGAAAAATACACTTGTCATAAGATGTCACTTATAAAGGGAATGTAAAAACCGCTACACTTGAGGTGAATTACAAAACGGCACAGAGTCACACGTTTGGAAAACACACTATGGCTGCTTAACGGGAAAGGTGAGGTGGGGTGATGCATAAAACACGGGTGTCAAATTAGCTCAGATACCGTTCCATAAACCCAATATGTAATAGACAAGACCTACTCCTTGCTCAGTGAACTGGACTCAATACCCCCTATTCACCGCCCAAGAACATATCTGACTAGTAAGAATCTTAAAACCTATGTATTGATATCTCTCTGTAAGTGAGTCACGTGGGTGTAAAGAGGCATAAACACAGCAGTGAAAAGCCGCTAAACCCCATTATAAAAATCAATTACTTTTAAAAACCCGTGAAACAAAGACAGTGAAAGAGAGAGAAATTCTTACAAAATTCGTTCAGGGGCTGTGATGCCACCTGGATTGACCATATCTAGACCCACAGCTGATGGAGACATAAGGGTGGACACTCTTGGGGCTGAGAGGTTTGGTGAGGTTGGGTGAGCAAACGCAGACCCTTTAAAGTAATACTGTGTGGTACCCATCCCATGGGCCCCAGATCTCCAGGTTAAAGGGCATCTTCCTACATCGAAAACATGCATGAGAAACCCAGAAGATGGTACACCGTGTGATCGGGAAAGGTTTCTAAAACGCACCTCATTTCTCATCTCCTTGTGCTCGGGTTCGCCATTCCAGCCGCTTGACTAGCAATCTCCCTCCTTGGAGACTCAGCACCTTTCACCTCCTGTTCCGTACAGGTTGCAATTTGTCCTGAGGATGAACGGGAAGAGGGGGAACCAATGAGAGACTAGCTCTAGGTGTTAGGACAGGCACAGGTCACTCTATTTTCCCATCAGGAAGAAGAATTAACCACAGGCTCAGCCTGCCGCCCGGAACCAGAATAGGGCCTGAAGCAATCCTGCGCTTTTGCGGCCAGCTCCCAAGAAAGCGAGTTGGAAAATGGAGCTCATGGGCACTGCAATTCACAAACCTGCAGAGTTATAAATGATAACTCTCGTCCACAAATATATTGAGGGAAGGCAACGAAGAGGATATGAAAGCAAGGTAGAATTGCATTAAACAGATTTCAGGAGGTAGATTCGAATCGCATTGAAAGCACAGGAATAGCGGCCAAACCTCGACAACGATGCCCTTGGCCAAAAAGGGCGTATGCGTTTTTTCCTGAATATATTCAGGAAAAAACGCATACGCCCTTTTTGGCCAACCAAGCAACCTGGAAAGGCAAATCAGCGCTACAAAGAAGTCTCGCTTCCCATCGGTCAAAAGGGCCATGCTGAATAAAGTGTCAAATCCAGAAATGCAGGACAGGCCATGGAGAAACGGGAGCCTTGCTACGCTGATGGGCGGGATGTAAATTGCCAAAAGCCACTCTGGAGAAGTGTACGGTGTGTCCTGAAACATCTAAAAAACTCAGCTTAGAGAGCATAGGGCACTTCCACTCATGGGCGTATAAATTGGGAAAACTAAAAATCAGCAAGACACAGGCACCCCAAAGTTTAGGGCTGCTCTCTTGACAAGAACCTCCACTCTGTTACACCTTAAATATCCCAGGAAAGAGAAAAATGGATAAAGAAGTTGTGGTCCTTATGTACAATGGAATATCACTCAGCCATGAAATCAATGTCATAAGGCTAGTAGCAGCATGATGAGTGGATTTAGGTACGACGATTCCAAGTGAAATAAGTCACACAGAAAAATACACTTGTCATAAGATGTCACTTATAAAGGGAATGTAAAAACCGCTACACTTGAGCTGAATTACAAAACGGCACAGAGTCACACGTTTGGAAAACACACTATGGCTGCTTAACGGGAAAGGTGAGGTGGGGTGATGCATAAAACACGGGTGTCAAATTAGCTCAGATACCGTCCCATAAACCCAAAATGTAATAGACAAGACCTACTCCTTGCTCAGTGAACTGGACTCAATACCCCCTATTCACCGCCCAAGAACATATCTGACTAGTAAGAATCTTAAAACCTATGTATTGATATCTCTCTGTAAGTGAGTCACGTGGGTGTAAAGAGGCATAAACACAGCAGTGAAAAGCAGCTAAACCCCATTATAAAAATCAATTACTTTTAAAAACCCGTGAAACAAAGACAGTGAAAGAGAGAGAAATTCTTACAAAATTCGTTCAGGGGCTGTGATGCCACCTGGATTGACCATATCTAGACCAACAGCTGATGGAGACATAAGGGTGGACACTCTTGGGGCTGAGAGGTTTGGTGAGGTTGGGTGAGCCAACGCAGACCCTTTAAAGTAATACTGCGTGGTACCCATCCCATGGGCCCCAGATCTCCAGGTTAAAGGGCATCTTCCTACATCGAAAACATGCATGAGAAACCCAGAAGATGGTACACCGTGTGATCGGGAAAGGTTTCTAAAACGCACCTCATTTCTCATCTCCTTGTGCTCGGGTTCGCCATTCCAGCCGCTTGACTAGCAATCTCCCTCCTTGGAGACTCAGCACCTTTCACCTCCTGTTCCGTACAGGTTGCAATTTGTCCTGAGGATGAACGGGAAGAGGGGGAACCAATGAGAGACTAGCTCTAGGTGTTGGGACAGGCACAGGTCACTCTATTTTCCCATCAGGAAGAAGATTTAACCACAGGCTCAGCCTGCCGCCTGGAACCAGAATAGGGCCTGAAGCAATCCTGCGCTTTTGCGGCCAGCTCCCAAGAAAGCGAGTTGGAAAATGGAGCTCAGGGGCACTGCAATTCACAAACCTGCAGAGTTATAAATGATAACTCTCGTCCACAAATATATTGAGGGAAGGCAACGAAGAGGATATGAAAGCAAGGCAGAATTGCAGGAAACAGATTTCAGGAGGTAGATTCGAATCGCCTTGAAAGCACAGGAATAGCGGCCAAACCTCGACAACGATGCCCTTGGCCAAAAAGGGCGTATGCGTTTTTTCCTGAATATATTCAGGAAAAAACGCATACGCCCTTTTTGGCCAACCAAGCAACCTGGAAAGGCAAATCAGCGCTACAAAGAAGTCTCGCTTCCCATCGGTCAAAAGGGCCATGCTGAATAAAGTGTCAAAACCAGAAATGCAGGGCAGGCCATGGAGAAACGGGAGCCTTGCTACGCTGATGGGCGGGATGTAAATTGCCAAAAGCCACTCTGGAGAAGTGTACGGTGTGTCCTGAAACATCTAAAAAACTCAGCTTAGAGAGCATAGGGCACTTCCACTCATGGGCGTATAAATTGGGAAAACTAAAAATCAGCAAGACACAGGCACCCCAAAGTTTAGGGCTGCTCTCTTGACAAGAACCTCCACTCTGTTACACCTTAAATATCCCAGGAAAGAGAAAAATGGATAAAGAAGTTGTGGTCCTTATGTACAATGGAATATCACTCAGCCATGAAATCAATGTCATAAGGCTAGTAGCAGCATGATGAGTGGATTTAGGTACGACGATTCCAAGTGAAATAAGTCACACAGAAAAATACACTTGTCATAAGATGTCACTTATAAAGGGAATGTAAAAACCGCTACACTTGAGCTGAATTACAAAACGGCACAGAGTCACACGTTTGGAAAACACACTATGGCTGCTTAACGAGAAAGGTGAGGTGGGGTGATGCATAAAACACGGGTGTCAAATTAGCTCAGATACCGTCCCATAAACCCAAAATGTAATAGACAAGACCTACTCCTTGCTCAGTGAACTGGACTCAATACCCCCTATTCACCGCCCAAGAACATATCTGACTAGTAAGAATCTTAAAACCTATGTATTGATATCTCTCTGTAAGTGAGTCACGTGGGTGTAAAGAGGCATAAACACAGCAGTGAAAAGCAGCTAAACCCCATTATAAAAATCAATTACTTTTAAAAACCCGTGAAACAAAGACAGTGAAAGAGAGAGAAATTCTTACAAAATTCGTTCAGGGGCTGTGATGCCACCTGGATTGACCATATCTAGACCCACAGCTGATGGAGACATAAGGGTGGACACTCTTGGGGCTGAGAGGTTTGGTGAGGTTGGGTGAGCCAACGCAGACCCTTTAAAGTAATACTGCGTGGTACCCATCCCATGGGCCCCAGATCTCCAGGTTAAAGGGCATCTTCCTACATCGAAAACATGCATGAGAAACCCAGAAGATGGTACACCGTGTGATCAGGAAAGGTTTCTAAAACGCACCTCATTTCTCATCTCCTTGTGCTCGGGTTCGCCATTCCAGCCGCTTGACTAGCAATCTCCCTCCTTGGAGACTCAGCACCTTTCACCTCCTGTTCCGTACAGGTTGCAATTTGTCCTGAGGATGAACGGGAAGAGGGGGAACCAATGAGAGACTAGCTCTAGGTGTTGGGACAGGCACAGGTCACTCTATTTTCCCATCAGGAAGAAGATTTAACCACAGGCTCAGCCTGCCGCCTGGAACCAGAATAGGGCCTGAAGCAATCCTGCGCTTTTGCGGCCAGCTCCCAAGAAAGCGAGTTGGAAAATGGAGCTCAGGGGCACTGCAATTCACAAACCTGCAGAGTTATAAATGATAACTCTCGTCCACAAATATATTGAGGGAAGGCAACGAAGAGGATATGAAAGCAAGGCAGAATTGCAGGAAACAGATTTCAGGAGGTAGATTCGAATCGCCTTGAAAGCACAGGAATAGCGGCCAAACCTCGACAACGATGCCCTTGGCCAAAAAGGGCGTATGCGTTTTTTCCTGAATATATTCAGGAAAAAACGCATACGCCCTTTTTGGCCAACCAAGCAACCTGGAAAGGCAAATCAGCGCTACAAAGAAGTCTCGCTTCCCATCGGTCAAAAGGGCCATGCTGAATAAAGTGTCAAAACCAGAAATGCAGGGCAGGCCATGGAGAAACGGGAGCCTTGCTACGCTGATGGGCGGGATGTAAATTGCCAAAAGCCACTCTGGAGAAGTGTACGGTGTGTCCTGAAACATCTAAAAAACTCAGCTTAGAGAGCATAGGGCACTTCCACTCATGGGCGTATAAATTGGGAAAACTAAAAATCAGCAAGACACAGGCACCCCAAAGTTTAGGGCTGCTCTCTTGACAAGAACCTCCACTCTGTTACACCTTAAATATCCCAGGAAAGAGAAAAATGGATAAAGAAGTTGTGGTCCTTATGTACAATGGAATATCACTCAGCCATGAAATCAACGTCATAAGGCTAGTAGCAGCATGATGAGTGGATTTAGGTACGACGATTCCAAGTGAAATAAGTCACACAGAAAAAGACACTTGTCATAAGATGTCACTTATAAAGGGAATGTAAAAACCGCTACACTTGAGCTGAATTACAAAACGGCACAGAGTCACACGTTTGGAAAACACACTATGGCTGCTTAACGGGAAAGGTGAGGTGGGGTGATGCATAAAACACGGGTGTCAAATTAGCTCAGATACCGTTCCATAAACCCAATATGTAATAGACAAGACCTACTCCTTGCTCAGTGAACTGGACTCAATACCCCCTATTCACCGCCCAAGAACATATCTGACTAGTAAGAATCTTAAAACCTATGTATTGATATCTCTCTGTAAGTGAGTCACGTGGGTGTAAAGAGGCATAAACACAGCAGTGAAAAGCAGCTAAACCCCATTATAAAAATCAATTACTTTTAAAAACCCGTGAAACAAAGACAGTGAAAGAGAGAGAAATTCTTACAAAATTCGTTCAGGGGCTGTGATGCCACCTGGATTGACCATATCTAGACCCACAGCTGATGGAGACATAAGGGTGGACACTCTTGGGGCTGAGAGGTTTGGTGAGGTTGGGTGAGCAAACGCAGACCCTTTAAAGTAATACTGCGTGGTACCCATCCCATGGGCCCCAGATCTCCAGGTTAAAGGGCATCTTCCTACATCGAAAACATGCATGAGAAACCCAGAAGATGGTACACCGTGTGATCGGGAAAGGTTTCTAAAACGCACCTCATTTCTCATCTCCTTGTGCTCGGGTTCGCCATTCCAGCCGCTTGACTACCAATCTCCCTCCTTGGAGACTCAGCACCTTTCACCTCCTGTTCCGTACAGGTTGCAATTTGTCCTGAGGATGAACGGGAAGAGGGGGAACCAATGAGAGACTAGCTCTAGGTGTTGCGACAGGCACAGGTCACTCTATTTTCCCATCAGGAAGAAGAATTAACCACAGGCTCAGCCTGCCGCCCGGAACCAGAATAGGGCCTGAAGCAATCCTGCGCTTTTGCGGACAGCTCCCAAGAAAGCGAGCTGGAAAATGGAGCTCAGGGGCACTGCAATTCACAAACCTGCAGAGTTATAAATGATAACTCTCGTCCACAAATATATTGAGGGAAGGCAACGAAGAGGATATGAAAGCAAGGCAGAATTGCAGGAAACAGATTTCAGGAGGTAGATTCGAATCGCATTGAAAGCACAGGAATAGCGGCCAAACCTCGACAACGATGCCCTTGGCCAAAAAGGGCGTATGCGTTTTTTCCTGAATATATTCAGGAAAAAACGCATACGCCCTTTTTGGCCAACCAAGCAACCTGGAAAGGCAAATCAGCGCTACAAAGAAGTCTCGCTTCCCATCGGTCAAAAGGGCCATGCTGAATACAGTGTCAAAACCAGAAATGCAGGACAGGCCATGGAGAAACGGGAGCCTTGCTACGCTGATGGGCGGGATGTAAATTGCCAACAGCCACTCTGGAGATGTGTATGGTGTGTCCTGAAACATCTAAAAAACTCAGCTTAGAGAGCATAGGGCACTTCCACTCATGGGCGTATAAATTGGGAAAACTAAAAATCAGCAACACACAGGCACCCCAAAGTTTAGGGCTGCTCTCTTGACAAGAACCTCCACTGCGTTACACCTTCAATATCCCAGGAAAGAGAAAAATGGATAAAGAAGTTGTGGTCCTTATGTACAATGGAATATCACTCAGCCATGAAATCAACGTCATAAGGCTAGTAGCAGCATGATGAGTGGATTTAGGTACGACGATTCTAAGTGAAATAAGTCACACAGAAAAATACACTTGTCATAAGATGTCACTTATAAAGGGAATGTAAAAACCGCTACACTTGAGGTGAATTACAAAACGGCACAGAGTCACACGTTTGGAAAACACACTATGGCTGCTTAACGGGAAAGGTGAGGTGGGGTGATGCATAAAACACGGGTGTCAAATTAGCTCAGATACCGTTCCATAAACCCAATATGTAATAGACAAGACCTACTCCTTGCTCAGTGAACTGGACTCAATACCCCCTATTCACCGCCCAAGAACATATCTGACTAGTAAGAATCTTAAAACCTATGTATTGATATCTCTCTGTAAGTGAGTCACGTGGGTGTAAAGAGGCATAAACACAGCAGTGAAAAGCCGCTAAACCCCATTATAAAAATCAATTACTTTTAAAAACCCGTGAAACAAAGACAGTGAAAGAGAGAGAAATTCTTACAAAATTCGTTCAGGGGCTGTGATGCCACCTGGATTGACCATATCTAGACCCACAGCTGATGGAGACATAAGGGTGGACACTCTTGGGGCTGAGAGGTTTGGTGAGGTTGGGTGAGCAAACGCAGACCCTTTAAAGTAATACTGTGTGGTACCCATCCCATGGGCCCCAGATCTCCAGGTTAAAGGGCATCTTCCTACATCGAAAACATGCATGAGAAACCCAGAAGATGGTACACCGTGTGATCGGGAAAGGTTTCTAAAACGCACCTCATTTCTCATCTCCTTGTGCTCGGGTTCGCCATTCCAGCCGCTTGACTAGCAATCTCCCTCCTTGGAGACTCAGCACCTTTCACCTCCTGTTCCGTACAGGTTGCAATTTGTCCTGAGGATGAACGGGAAGAGGGGGAACCAATGAGAGACTAGCTCTAGGTGTTAGGACAGGCACAGGTCACTCTATTTTCCCATCAGGAAGAAGAATTAACCACAGGCTCAGCCTGCCGCCCGGAACCAGAATAGGGCCTGAAGCAATCCTGCGCTTTTGCGGCCAGCTCCCAAGAAAGCGAGTTGGAAAATGGAGCTCAGGGGCACTGCAATTCACAAACCTGCAGAGTTATAAATGATAACTCTCGTCCACAAATATATTGAGGGAAGGCAACGAAGAGGATATGAAAGCAAGGTAGAATTGCATTAAACAGATTTCAGGAGGTAGATTCGAATCGCATTGAAAGCACAGGAATAGCGGCCAAACCTCGACAACGATGCCCTTGGCCAAAAAGGGCGTATGCGTTTTTTCCTGAATATATTCAGGAAAAAACGCATACGCCCTTTTTGGCCAACCAAGCAACCTGGAAAGGCAAATCAGCGCTACAAAGAAGTCTCGCTTCCCATCGGTCAAAAGGGCCATGCTGAATAAAGTGTCAAATCCAGAAATGCAGGACAGGCCATGGAGAAACGGGAGCCTTGCTACGCTGATGGGCGGGATGTAAATTGCCAAAAGCCACTCTGGAGAAGTGTACGGTGTGTCCTGAAACATCTAAAAAACTCAGCTTAGAGAGCATAGGGCACTTCCACTCATGGGCGTATAAATTGGGAAAACTAAAAATCAGCAAGACACAGGCACCCCAAAGTTTAGGGCTGCTCTCTTGACAAGAACCTCCACTCCGTTACACCTTAAATATCCCAGGAAAGAGAAAAATGGATAAAGAATTTGTGGTCCTTATGTACAATGGAATATCACTCAGCCATGAAATCAATGTCATAAGGCTAGTAGCAGCATGATGAGTGGATTTAGGTACGACGATTCTAAGTGAAATAAGTCACACAGAAAAAGACACTTATCATAAGATATCTCTTATAGAGGGAATGTAAAAACCGCTACACTTGAGCTGAATTACAAAACGGCACAGAGTCACACGTTTAGAAAACACACTATGGCTGCTTAACGGGAAAGGTGAGGTGGGGTGATGCATAAAACACGGGTGTCAAATTAGCTCAGATACCGTTCCATAAACCCAATATGTAATAGACAAGACCTACTCCTTGCTCAGTGAACTGGACTCAACACCCCCTATTCACCGCCCAAGAACATATCTGACTAGTAAGAATCTTAAAACCTATATATTGATATCTCTCTGTAAGTGAGTCAAGTGGTTGTAAAGCGGTATAAACACAGCAGTGAAAAGCAGCTAAACCCCATTATAAAAATCAATTACTTTTAAAAACCCGTGAAACAAAGACAGTGAAAGAGAGAGAAATTCTTACAAAATTCGTTCAGGGGCTGTGATGCCACCTGGATTGACCATATCTAGACCCACAGCTGATGGAGACATAAGGGTGGACACTCTTGGGGCTGAGAGGTTTGGTGAGGTTGGGTGAGCAAACGCAGACCCTTTAAAGTAATACTGCGTGGTACCCATCCCATGGTCCCCAAATCTCCAGGTGCAAGGGCATCATTCTACATCGAAAACATGCATGAGAAACCCAGAAGATGGTACACTGTGTGATCGGGAAAGGTTTCTAAAACGCACCTCATTTCTCATCTCCTTGTGCTCGGGTTCGCCATTCCAGCCGCTTGACTACCAATCTCCCTCCTTGGAGACTCAGCACCTTTCACCTCCTGTTCCGTACAGGTTGCAATTTGTCCTGAGGATGAACGGGAAGAGGGGGAACCAATGAGAGACTAGCTCTAGGTGTTGGGACAGGCACAGGTCACTCTATTTTCCCATCAGGAAGAAGAATTAACCACAGGCTCAGCCTGCCGCCCGGAACCAGAATAGGGCCTGAAGCAATCCTGCGCTTTTGCGGCCAGCTCCCAAGAAAGCGAGTTGGAAAATGGAGCTCAGGGGCACTGCAATTCACAAACCTGCAGAGTTATAAATGATAACTCTCGTCCACAAATATATTGAGGGAAGGCAACGAAGAGGATTTGAAAGCAAGGCAGAATTGCAGGAAACAGATTTCAGGAGGTAGATTCGAATCGCCTTGAAAGCACAGGAAAAGCGGCCAAACCTCGACAACCATGCCCTTGGCGAAAAAGGGCGTATGCGTTTTTTCCTGAATATATTCAGGAAAAAACGCATACGCCCTTTTTGGCCAACCAAGCAACCTGGAAAGGCAAATCAGCGCTACAAAGAAGTCTCGCTTCCCATCGGTCAAAAGGGCCATGCTGAATACAGTGTCAAAACCAGAAATGCAGGACAGGCCATGGAGAAACGGGAGCCTTGCTACGCTGATGGGCGGGATGTAAATTGCCAAAAGCCACTCTGGAGAAGTGTACGGTGTGTCCTGAAACATCTAAAAAACTCAGCTTAGAGAGCATAGGGCACTTCCACTCATGGGCGTATAAATTGGGAAAACTAAAAATCAGCAAGACACAGGCACCCCAAAGTTTAGGGCTGCTCTCTTGACAAGAACCTCCACTCTGTTACACCTTAAATATCCCAGGAAAGAGAAAAATGGATAAAGAAGTTGTGGTCCTTATGTACAATGGAATATCACTCAGCCATGAAATCAATGTCATAAGGCTAGTAGCAGCATGATGAGTGGATTTACGTACGACGATTCCAAGTGAAATAAGTCACACAGAAAAATACACTTGTCATAAGATGTCACTTATAAAGGGAATGTAAAAACCGCTACACTTGAGCTGAATTACAAAACGGCACAGAGTCACACGTTTGGAAAACACACTATGGCTGCTTAACGGGAAAGGTGAGGTGGGGTGATGCATAAAACACGGGTGTCAAATTAGCTCAGATACCGTCCCATAAACCCAAAATGTAATAGACAAGACCTACTCCTTGCTCAGTGAACTGGACTCAATACCCCCTATTCACCGCCCAAGAACATATCTGACTAGTAAGAATCTTAAAACCTATGTATTGATATCTCTCTGTAAGTGAGTCACGTGGGTGTAAAGAGGCATAAACACAGCAGTGAAAAGCAGCTAAACCCCATTATAAAAATCAATTACTTTTAAAAACCCGTGAAACAAAGACAGTGAAAGAGAGAGAAATTCTTACAAAATTCGTTCAGGGGCTGTGATGCCACCTGGATTGACCATATCTAGACCCACAGCTGATGGAGACATAAGGGTGGACACTCTTGGGGCTGAGAGGTTTGGTGAGGTTGGGTGAGCCAACGCAGACCCTTTAAAGTAATACTGCGTGGTACCCATCCCATGGGCCCCAGATCTCCAGGTTAAAGGGCATCTTCCTACATCGAAAACATGCATGAGAAACCCAGAAGATGGTACACCGTGTGATCGGGAAACGTTTCTAAAACGCACCTCATTTCTCATCTCCTTGTGCTCGGGTTCGCCATTCCAGCCGCTTGACTAGCAATCTCCCTCCTTGGAGACTCAGCACCTTTCACCTCCTGTTCCGTACAGGTTGCAATTTGTCCTGAGGATGAACGGGAAGAGGGGGAACCAATGAGAGACTAGCTCTAGGTGTTGGGACAGGCACAGGTCACTCTATTTTCCCATCAGGAAGAAGATTTAACCACAGGCTCAGCCTGCCGCCTGGAACCAGAATAGGGCCTGAAGCAATCCTGCGCTTTTGCGGCCAGCTCCCAAGAAAGCGAGTTGGAAAATGGAGCTCAGGGGCACTGCAATTCACAAACCTGCAGAGTTATAAATGATAACTCTCGTCCACAAATATATTGAGGGAAGGCAACGAAGAGGATATGAAAGCAAGGCAGAATTGCAGGAAACAGATTTCAGGAGGTAGATTCGAATCGCCTTGAAAGCACAGGAATAGCGGCCAAACCTCGACAACGATGCCCTTGGCCAAAAAGGGCGTATGCGTTTTTTCCTGAATATATTCAGGAAAAAACGCATACGCCCTTTTTGGCCAACCAAGCAACCTGGAAAGGCAAATCAGCGCTACAAAGAAGTCTCGCTTCCCATCGGTCAAAAGGGCCATGCTGAATAAAGTGTCAAAACCAGAAATGCAGGGCAGGCCATGGAGAAACGGGAGCCTTGCTACGCTGATGGGCGAGATGTAAATTGCCAACAGCCACTCTGGAGAAGTGTACGGTGTGTTCTGAAACATCTAAAAAACTCAGCTTAGGGAGCATAGGGCACTTCCACTCATGGGCGTATAAATTGGGAAAACTAAAAATCAGCAAGACACAGGCACCCCAAAGTTTAGGGCTGCTCTCTTGACAAGAACCTCCACTCCGTTACACCTTAAATATCCCAGGAAAGAGAAAAATGGATAAAGAAGTTGTGGTCGTTATGTACAATGGAATATCACTCAGCCATGAAATCAATGTCATAAGGCTAGTAGCAGCATGATGAGTGGATTTAGGTACGACGATTCTAAGTGAAATAAGTCACACAGAAAAAGACACTTATCATAAGATATCTCTTATAGAGGGAATGTAAAAACCGCTACACTTGAGCTGAATTACAAAACGGCACAGAGTCACACGTTTAGAAAACACACTATGGCTGCTTAACGGGAAAGGTGAGGTGGGGTGATGCATAAAACACGGGTGTCAAATTAGCTCAGATACCGTTCCATAAACCCAATATGTAATAGACAAGACCTACTCCTTGCTCAGTGAACTGGACTCAACACCCCCTATTCACCGCCCAAGAACATATCTGACTAGTAAGAATCTTAAAACCTATATATTGATATCTCTCTGTAAGTGAGTCAAGTGGTTGTAAAGCGGCATAAACACAGCAGTGAAAAGCAGCTAAACACCATTATAAAAATCAATTACTTTTAAAAACCCGTGAAACAAAGACAGTGAAAGAGAGAGAAATTCTTACAAAATTCGTTCAGGGGCTGTGATGCCACCTGGATTGACCATATCTAGACCCACAGCTGATGGAGACATAAGGGTGGACACTCTTGGGGCTGAGAGGTTTGGTGAGGTTGGGTGAGCAAACGCAGACCTTTTAAAGTAATACTGCGTGGTACCCATCCCATGGTCCCCAAATCTGCAGGTGCAAGGGCATCTTCCTACATCGAAAACATGCATGAGAAACCCAGAAGATGGTACACCGTGTGATCGGGAAGGGTTTCTAAAACGCACCTCATTTCTCATCTCCTTGTGCTCGGGTTCGCCATTCCAGCCGCTTGACTACCAATCTCCCTCCTTGGAGACTCAGCACCTTTCACCTCCTGTTCCGTACAGGTTGCAATTTGTCCTGAGGATGAACGGGAAGAGGGGGAACCAATGAGAGACTAGCTCTAGGTGTTGGGACAGGCACAGGTCACTCTATTTTCCCATCAGGAAGAAGAATTAACCACAGGCTCAGCCTGCCGCCCGGAACCAGAATAGGGCCTGAAGCAATCCTGCGCTTTTGCGGCCAGCTCCCTAGAAAGCGAGTTGGAAAATGGAGCTCAGGGGCACTGCAATTCACAAACCTGCAGAGTTATAAATGATAACTCTCGTCCACAAATATATTGAGGGAAGGCAACGAAGAGGATTTGAAAGCAAGGCAGAATTGCAGGAAACAGATTTCAGGAGGTAGATTCGAATCGCCTTGAAAGCACAGGAAAAACGGTCAAACCTCGACAACCATGCCCTTGGCGAAAAAGGGCGTATGCGTTTTTTCCTGAATATATTCAGGAAAAAACGCATACGCCCTTTTTGGCCAACCAAGCAACCTGGAAAGGCAAATCAGCGCTACAAAGAAGTCTCGCTTCCCATCGGTCAAAAGGGCCATGCTGAATACAGTGTCAAAACCAGAAATGCAGGACAGGCCATGGAGAAACGGGAGCCTTGCTACGCTGATGGGCGGGATGTAAATTACCAACAGCCACTCTGGAGAAGTGTACGGTGTGTCCTGAAACATCTAAAAAACTCAGCTTAGAGAGCATAGGGCACTTCCACTCATGGGCGTATAAATTGGGAAAACTAAAAATCAGCAAGACGCAGGCACCCCAAAGTTTAGGGCTGCTCTCTTGACAAGAACCTCCACTCCGTTACACCTTCAATATCCCAGGAAAGAGAAAAATGAATAAAGAAGTTGTGGTCCTTATGTACAATGGAATATCACTCAGCCATGAAATCAACGTCATAAGGCTAGTAGCAGCATGATGAGTGGATTTAGGTACGACGATTCCAAGTGAAATAAGTCACACAGAAAAAGACACTTGTCATAAGTTGTCACTTATAAAGGGAATGTAAAAACCGCTACACTTGAGCTGAATTACAAAACGGCACAGAGTCACACGTTTGGAAAACACACTATGGCTGCTTAACGGGAAAGGTGAGGTGGGGTGATGCATAAAACACGGGTGTCAAATTAGCTCAGATACCGTTCCATAAACCCAATATGTAATAGACAAGACCTACTCCTTGCTCAGTGAACTGGACTCAATACCCCCTATTCACCGCCCAAGAACATATCTGACTAGTAAGAATCTTAAAACCTATGTATTGATATCTCTCTGTAAGTGAGTCACGTGGGTGTAAAGAGGCATAAACACAGCAGTGAAAAGCAGCTAAACCCCATTATAAAAATCAATTACTTTTAAAAACCCGTGAAACAAAGACAGTGAAAGAGAGAGAAATTCTTACAAAATTCGTTCAGGGGCTGTGATGCCACCTGGATTGACCATATCTAGACCCACAGCTGATGGAGACATAAGGGTGGACACTCTTGGGGCTGAGAGGTTTGGTGAGGTTGGGTGAGCAAACGCAGACCCTTTAAAGTAATACTGCGTGGTACCCATCCCATGGGCCCCAGATCTCCAGGTTAAAGGGCATCTTCCTACATCGAAAACATGCATGAGAAACCCAGAAGATGGTACACCGTGTGATCGGGAAAGGTTTCTAAAACGCACCTCATTTCTCATCTCCTTGTGCTCGGGTTCGCCATTCCAGCCGCTTGACTACCAATCTCCCTCCTTGGAGACTCAGCACCTTTCACCTCCTGTTCCGTACAGGTTGCAATTTGTCCTGAGGATGAACGGGAAGAGGGGGAACCAATGAGAGACTAGCTCTAGGTGTTGCGACAGGCACAGGTCACTCTATTTTCCCATCAGGAAGAAGAATTAACCACAGGCTCAGCCTGCCGCCCGGAACCAGAATAGGGCCTGAAGCAATCCTGCGCTTTTGCGGACAGCTCCCAAGAAAGCGAGTTGGAAAATGGAGCTCAGGGGCACTGCAATTCACAAACCTGCAGAGTTATAAATGATAACTCTCGTCCACAAATATATTGAGGGAAGGCAACGAAGAGGATATGAAAGCAAGGCAGAATTGCAGGAAACAGATTTCAGGAGGTAGATTCGAATCGCATTGAAAGCACAGGAATAGCGGCCAAACCTCGACAACGATGCCCTTGGCCAAAAAGGGCGTATGCGTTTTTTCCTGAATATATTCAGGAAAAAACGCATACGCCCTTTTTGGCCAACCAAGCAACCTGGAAAGGCAAATCAGCGCTACAAAGAAGTCTCGCTTCCCATCGGTCAAAAGGGCCATGCTGAATACAGTGTCAAAACCAGAAATGCAGGACAGGCCATGGAGAAACGGGAGCCTTGCTACGCTGATGGGCGGGATGTAAATTGCCAACAGCCACTCTGGAGATGTGTATGGTGTGTCCTGAAACATCTAAAAAACTCAGCTTAGAGAGCATAGGGCACTTCCACTCATGGGCGTATAAATTGGGAAAACTAAAAATCAGCAACACACAGGCACCCCAAAGTTTAGGGCTGCTCTCTTGACAAGAACCTCCACTGCGTTACACCTTCAATATCCCAGGAAAGAGAAAAATGGATAAAGAAGTTGTGGTCCTTATGTACAATGGAATATCACTCAGCCATGAAATCAACGTCATAAGGCTAGTAGCAGCATGATGAGTGGATTTAGGTACGACGATTCTAAGTGAAATAAGTCACACAGAAAAAGACACTTGTCATAAGATATCTCTTATAGAGGGAATGTAAAAACCGCTACACTTGAGCTGAATTACAAAACGGCACAGAGTTACACGTTTAGAAACCACACTATGGCTGCTTAACGGGAAAGGTGAGGTGGGGTGATGCATAAAACACGGGTGTCAAATTAGCTCAGATACCGTTCCATAAACCCAATATGTAATAGACAAGACCTACTCCTTGCTCAGTGAACTGGACTCAACACCCCCTATTCACCGCCCAAGAACATATCTGACTAGTAAGAATCTTAAAACCTATATATTGATATCTCTCTGTAAGTGAGTCAAGTGGTTGTAAAGCGGCATAAACACAGCAGTGAAAAGCAGCTAAACCCCATTATAAAAATCAATTACTTTTAAAAACCCGTGAAACAAAGACAGTGAAAGAGAGAGAAATTCTTACAAAATTCGTTCAGGGGCTGTGATGCCACCTGGATTGACCATATCTAGACCCACAGCTGATCGAGACATAAGGGTGGACACTCTTGGGGCTGAGAGGTTTGGTGAGGTTGGGTGAGCAAACGCAGACCCTCTAAAGTAATACTGCGTGGTACCCATCCCATGGGCCCCAGATCTCCAGGTTAAAGGGCATCTTCCTACATCGAAAACATGCATGAGAAACCCAGAAGATGGTACACCGTGTGATCGGGAAAGGTTTCTAAAACGCACCTCATTTCTCATCTCCTTGTGCTCGGGTTCGCCATTCCAGCCGCTTGACTAGCAATCTCCCTCCTTGGAGACTCAGCAGCTTTCACCTCCTGTTCCGTACAGGTTGCAATTTGTCCTGAGGATGAACGGGAAGAGGGGGAACCAATGAGAGACTAGCTCTAGGTGTTGGGACAGGCACAGGTCACTCTATTTTCCCATCAGGAAGAAGAATTAACCACAGGCTCAGCCTGCCGCCCGGAACCAGAATAGGGCCTGAAGCAATCCTGCGCTTTTGCGGCCAGCTCCTAAGAAAGCGAGTTGGAAAATGGAGCTCAGGGGCACTGCAATTCACAAACCTGCAGAGTTATAAATGATAACTCTCGTCCACAAATATATTGAGGGAAGGCAACGAAGAGGATTTGAAAGCAAGGCAGAATTGCAGGAAACAGATTTCAGGAGGTAGATTCGAATCGCCTTGAAAGCACAGGAAAAGCGGCCAAACCTCGACAACGATGCCCTTGGCGAAAAAGGGCGTATGCGTTTTTTCCTGAATATATTCAGGAAAAAACGCATACGCCCTTTTTGGCCAACCAAGCAACCTGGAAAGGCAAATCAGCGCTACAAAGAAGTCTCGCTTCCCATCGGTCAAAAGGGCCATGCTGAATACAGTGTCAAAACCAGAAATGCAGGACAGGCCATGGAGAAACGGGAGCCTTGCTACGCTGATGGGTGGGATGTAAATTGCCAACAGCCACTCTGGAGAAGTGTACGGTGTGTCCTGAAACATCTAAAAAACTCAGCTTAGAGAGCATAGGGCACTTCCACTCATGGGCGTATAAATTGGGAAAACTAAAAATCAGCAAGACACAGGCACCCCAAAGTTTAGGGCTGCTCTCTTGAGAAGAACCTCCACTCCGTTACACCTTCAATATCCCAGGAAAGAGAAAAATGGATAAAGAAGTTGTGGTCCTTATGTACAATGGAATATCACTCAGCCATGAAATCAACGTCATAAGGCTAGTAGCAGCATGATGAGTGGATTTAGGTACGACGATTCTAAGTGAAATAAGTCACACAGAAAAATACACTTGTCATAAGATGTCACTTATAAAGGGAATGTAAAAACCGCTACACTTGAGGTGAATTACAAAACGGCACAGAGTCACACGTTTGGAAAACACACTATGGCTGCTTAACGGGAAAGGTGAGGTGGGGTGATGCATAAAACACGGGTGTCAAATTAGCTCAGATACCGTTCCATAAACCCAATATGTAATAGACAAGACCTACTCCTTGCTCAGTGAACTGGACTCAATACCCCCTATTCACCGCCCAAGAACATATCTGACTAGTAAGAATCTTAAAACCTATGTATTGATATCTCTCTGTAAGTGAGTCACGTGGGTGTAAAGAGGCATAAACACAGCAGTGAAAAGCCGCTAAACCCCATTATAAAAATCAATTACTTTTAAAAACCCGTGAAACAAAGACAGTGAAAGAGAGAGAAATTCTTACAAAATTCGTTCAGGGGCTGTGATGCCACCTGGATTGACCATATCTAGACCCACAGCTGATGGAGACATAAGGGTGGACACTCTTGGGGCTGAGAGGTTTGGTGAGGTTGGGTGAGCAAACGCAGACCCTTTAAAGTAATACTGTGTGGTACCCATCCCATGGGCCCCAGATCTCCAGGTTAAAGGGCATCTTCCTACATCGAAAACATGCATGAGAAACCCAGAAGATGGTACACCGTGTGATCGGGAAAGGTTTCTAAAACGCACCTCATTTCTCATCTCCTTGTGCTCGGGTTCGCCATTCCAGCCGCTTGACTAGCAATCTCCCTCCTTGGAGACTCAGCACCTTTCACCTCCTGTTCCGTACAGGTTGCAATTTGTCCTGAGGATGAACGGGAAGAGGGGGAACCAATGAGAGACTAGCTCTAGGTGTTAGGACAGGCACAGGTCACTCTATTTTCCCATCAGGAAGAAGAATTAACCACAGGCTCAGCCTGCCGCCCGGAACCAGAATAGGGCCTGAAGCAATCCTGCGCTTTTGCGGCCAGCTCCCAAGAAAGCGAGTTGGAAAATGGAGCTCAGGGGCACTGCAATTCACAAACCTGCAGAGTTATAAATGATAACTCTCGTCCACAAATATATTGAGGGAAGGCAACGAAGAGGATATGAAAGCAAGGTAGAATTGCATTAAACAGATTTCAGGAGGTAGATTCGAATCGCATTGAAAGCACAGGAATAGCGTCCAAACCTCGACAACGATGCCCTTGGCCAAAAAGGGCGTATGCGTTTTTTCCTGAATATATTCAGGAAAAAACGCATACGCCCTTTTTGGCCAACCAAGCAACCTGGAAAGGCAAATCAGCGCTACAAAGAAGTCTCGCTTCCCATCGGTCAAAAGGGCCATGCTGAATAAAGTGTCAAATCCAGAAATGCAGGACAGGCCATGGAGAAACGGGAGCCTTGCTACGCTGATGGGCGGGATGTAAATTGCCAAAAGCCACTCTGGAGAAGTGTACGGTGTGTCCTGAAACATCTAAAAAACTCAGCTTAGAGAGCATAGGGCACTTCCACTCATGGGCGTATAAATTGGGAAAACTAAAAATCAGCAAGACACAGGCACCCCAAAGTTTAGGGCTGCTCTCTTGACAAGAACCTCCACTCCGTTACACCTTAAATATCCCAGGAAAGAGAAAAATGGATAAAGAATTTGTGGTCCTTATGTACAATGGAATATCACTCAGCCATGAAATCAATGTCATAAGGCTAGTAGCAGCATGATGAGTGGATTTAGGTACGACGATTCTAAGTGAAATAAGTCACACAGAAAAAGACACTTATCATAAGATATCTCTTATAGAGGGAATGTAAAAACCGCTACACTTGAGCTGAATTACAAAACGGCACAGAGTCACACGTTTAGAAAACACACTATGGCTGCTTAACGGGAAAGGTGAGGTGGGGTGATGCATAAAACACGGGTGTCAAATTAGCTCAGATACCGTTCCATAAACCCAATATGTAATAGACAAGACCTACTCCTTGCTCAGTGAACTGGACTCAACACCCCCTATTCACCGCCCAAGAACATATCTGACTAGTAAGAATCTTAAAACCTATATATTGATATCTCTCTGTAAGTGAGTCAAGTGGTTGTAAAGCGGTATAAACACAGCAGTGAAAAGCAGCTAAACCCCATTATAAAAATCAATTACTTTTAAAAACCCGTGAAACAAAGACAGTGAAAGAGAGAGAAATTCTTACAAAATTCGTTCAGGGGCTGTGATGCCACCTGGATTGACCATATCTAGACCCACAGCTGATGGAGACATAAGGGTGGACACTCTTGGGGCTGAGAGGTTTGGTGAGGTTGGGTGAGCAAACGCAGACCCTTTAAAGTAATACTGCGTGGTACCCATCCCATGGTCCCCAAATCTCCAGGTGCAAGGGCATCATTCTACATCGAAAACATGCATGAGAAACCCAGAAGATGGTACACCGTGTGATCGGGAAAGGTTTCTAAAACGCACCTCATTTCTCATCTCCTTGTGCTCGGGTTCGCCATTCCAGCCGCTTGACTACCAATCTCCCTCCTTGGAGACTCAGCACCTTTCACCTCCTGTTCCGTACAGGTTGCAATTTGTCCTGAGGATGAACGGGAAGAGGGGGAACCAATGAGAGACTAGCTCTAGGTGTTGGGACAGGCACAGGTCACTCTATTTTCCCATCAGGAAGAAGAATTAACCACAGGCTCAGCCTGCCGCCCGGAACCAGAATAGGGCCTGAAGCAATCCTGCGCTTTTGCGGCCAGCTCCCAAGAAAGCGAGTTGGAAAATGGAGCTCAGGGGCACTGCAATTCACAAACCTGCAGAGTTATAAATGATAACTCTCGTCCACAAATATATTGAGGGAAGGCAACGAAGAGGATTTGAAAGCAAGGCAGAATTGCAGGAAACAGATTTCAGGAGGTAGATTCGAATCGCCTTGAAAGCACAGGAAAAGCGGCCAAACCTCGACAACCATGCCCTTGGCGAAAAAGGGCGTATGCGTTTTTTCCTGAATATATTCAAGAAAAAACGCATACGCCCTTTTTGGCCAACCAAGCAACCTGGAAAGGCAAATCAGCGCTACAAAGAAGTCTCGCTTCCCATCGGTCAAAAGGGCCATGCTGAATACAGTGTCAAAACCAGAAATGCAGGACAGGCCATGGAGAAACGGGAGCCTTGCTACGCTGATGGGCGGGATGTAAATTGCCAAAAGCCACTCTGGAGAAGTGTACGGTGTGTCCTGAAACATCTAAAAAACTCAGCTTAGAGAGCATAGGGCACTTCCACTCATGGGCGTATAAATTGGGAAAACTAAAAATCAGCAAGACACAGGCACCCCAAAGTTTAGGGCTGCTCTCTTGACAAGAACCTCCACTCTGTTACACCTTAAATATCCCAGGAAAGAGAAAAATGGATAAAGAAGTTGTTGTCCTTATGTACAATGGAATATCACTCAGCCATGAAATCAATGTCATAAGGCTAGTAGCAGCATGATGAGTGGATTTACGTACGACGATTCCAAGTGAAATAAGTCACACAGAAAAATACACTTGTCAAAAGATGTCACTTATAAAGGGAATGTAAAAACCGCTACACTTGAGCTGAATTACAAAACGGCACAGAGTCACACGTTTGGAAAACACACTATGGCTGCTTAACGGGAAAGGTGAGGTGGGGTGATGCATAAAACACGGGTGTCAAATTAGCTCAGATACCGTCCCATAAACCCAAAATGTAATAGACAAGACCTACTCCTTGCTCAGTGAACTGGACTCAATACCCCCTATTCACCGCCCAAGAACATATCTGACTAGTAAGAATCTTAAAACCTATGTATTGATATCTCTCTGTAAGTGAGTCACGTGGGTGTAAAGAGGCATAAACACAGCAGTGAAAAGCAGCTAAACCCCATTATAAAAATCAATTACTTTTAAAAACCCGTGAAACAAAGACAGTGAAAGAGAGAGAAATTCTTACAAAATTCGTTCAGGGGCTGTGATGCCACCTGGATTGACCATATCTAGACCCACAGCTGATGGAGACATAAGGGTGGACACTCTTGGGGCTGAGAGGTTTGGTGAGGTTGGGTGAGCCAACGCAGACCCTTTAAAGTAATACTGCGTGGTACCCATCCCATGGGCCCCAGATCTCCAGGTTAAAGGGCATCTTCCTACATCGAAAACATGCATGAGAAACCCAGAAGATGGTACACCGTGTGATCGGGAAACGTTTCTAAAACGCACCTCATTTCTCATCTCCTTGTGCTCGGGTTCGCCATTCCAGCCGCTTGACTAGCAATCTCCCTCCTTGGAGACTCAGCACCTTTCACCTCCTGTTCCGTACAGGTTGCAATTTGTCCTGAGGATGAACGGGAAGAGGGGGAACCAATGAGAGACTAGCTCTAGGTGTTGGGACAGGCACAGGTCACTCTATTTTCCCATCAGGAAGAAGATTTAACCACAGGCTCAGCCTGCCGCCTGGAACCAGAATAGGGCCTGAAGCAATCCTGCGCTTTTGCGGCCAGCTCCCAAGAAAGCGAGTTGGAAAATGGAGCTCAGGGGCACTGCAATTCACAAACCTGCAGAGTTATAAATGATAACTCTCGTCCACAAATATATTGAGGGAAGGCAACGAAGAGGATATGAAAGCAAGGCAGAATTGCAGGAAACAGATTTCAGGAGGTAGATTCGAATCGCATTGAAAGCACAGGAATAGCGGCCAAACCTCGACAACGATGCCCTTGGCCAAAAAGGGCGTATGCGTTTTTTCCTGAATATATTCAGGAAAAAACGCATACGCCCTTTTTGGCCAAGCAAGCAACCTGGAAAGGCAAATCAGCGCTACAAAGAAGTCTCGCTTCCCATCGGTCAAAAGGGCCATGCTGAATAAAGTGTCAAAACCAGAAATGCAGGGCAGGCCATGGAGAAACGGGAGCCTTGCTACGCTGATGGGCGAGATGTAAATTGCCAACAGCCACTCTGGAGAAGTGTACGGTGTGTCCTGAAACATCTAAAAAACTCAGCTTAGAGAGCATAGGGCACTTCCACTCATGGGCGTATAAATTGGGAAAACTAAAAATCAGCAAGACACAGGCACCCCAAAGTTTAGGGCTGCTCTCTTGACAAGAACCTCCACTCCGTTACACCTTAAATATCCCAGGAAATAGAAAAATGGATAAAGAAGTTGTGGTCCTTATGTACAATGGAATATCACTCAGCCATGAAATCAACGTCATAAGGCTAGTAGCAGCATGATGAGTGGATTTAGGTACGACGATTCTAAGTGAAATAAGTCACACAGAAAAATACACTTGTCATAAGATGTCACTTATAAAGGGAATGTAAAAACCACTACACTTGAGCTGAATTACAAAACGGCACAGAGTCACACGTTTGGAAAACACACTATGGCTGCTTAACGGGAAAGGTGAGGTGGGGTGATGCATAAAACACGGGTGTCAAATTAGCTCAGATACCGTTCCATAAACCCAATATGTAATAGACAAGACCTACTCCTTGCTCAGTGAACTGGACTCAATACCCCCTATTCACCGCCCAAGAACATATCTGACTAGTAAGAATCTTAAAACCTATGTATTGATATCTCTCTGTAAGTGAGTCAAGTGGTTGTAAAGCGGCATAAACACAGCAGTGAAAAGCAGCTAAACCCCATTATAAAAATCAATTACTTTTAAAAACCCGTGAAACAAAGACAGTGAAAGAGAGAGAAATTCTTACAAAATTCGTTCAGGGGCTGTGATGCCACCTGGATTGACCATATCTAGACCCACAGCTGATGGAGACATAAGGGTGGACACTCTTGGGGCTGAGAGGTTTGGTGAGGTTGGGTGAGCAAACGCAGACCCTTTAAAGTAATACTGCGTGGTACCCATCCCATGGGCCCCAAATCTCCAGGTTCAAGGGCATCTTCCTACATCCAAAACATGCATGAGAAACCCAGAAGATGGTACACCGTGTGATCGGGAAAGGTTTCTAAAACGCACATCATTTCTCATCTCCTTGTGCTCGGGTTCGCCATTCCAGCCGCTTGACTACCAATCTCCCTCCTTGGAGACTCAGCACCTTTCACCTCCTGTTCCGTACAGGTTGCAATTTGTCCTGAGGATGAACGGGAAGAGGGGGAACCAATGAGAGACTAGCTCTAGGTGTTGGGACAGGCACAGGTCACTCTATTTTCCCATCAGGAAGAAGAATTAACCACAGGCTCAGCCTGCCGCCCGGAACCAGAATAGGGCCTGAAGCAACCCTGCGCTTTTGCGGCCAGCTCCCAAGAAAGCGAGTTGGAAAATGGAGCTCAGGGGCACTGCAATTCACAAACCTGCAGAGTTATAAATGATAACTCTCGTCCACAAATATATTGAGGGAAGGCAACGAAGAGGATTTGAAAGCAAGGCAGAATTGCAGGAAACAGATTTCAGGAGGTAGATTCGAATCGCCTTGAAAGCACAGGAAAAGCGGCCAAACCTCGACAACCATGCCCTTGGCGAAAAAGGGCGTATGCGTTTTTTCCTGAATATATTCAAGAAAAAACGCATACGCCCTTTTTGGCCAACCAAGCAACCTGGAAAGGCAAATCAGCGCTACAAAGAAGTCTCGCTTCCCATCGGTCAAAAGGGCCATGCTGAATACAGTGTCAAAACCAGAAATGCAGGACAGGCCATGGAGAAACGGGAGCCTTGCTACGCTGATGGGCGGGATGTAAATTGCCAAAAGCCACTCTGGAGAAGTGTACGGTGTGTCCTGAAACATCTAAAAAACTCAGCTTAGAGAGCATAGGGCACTTCCACTCATGGGCGTATAAATTGGGAAAACTAAAAATCAGCAAGACACAGGCACCCCAAAGTTTAGGGCTGCTCTCTTGACAAGAACCTCCACTCTGTTACACCTTAAATATCCCAGGAAAGAGAAAAATGGATAAAGAAGTTGTGGTCCTTATGTACAATGGAATATCACTCAGCCATGAAATCAATGTCATAAGGCTAGTAGCAGCATGATGAGTGGATTTACGTACGACGATTCCAAGTGAAATAAGTCACACAGAAAAATACACTTGTCATAAGATGTCACTTATAAAGGGAATGTAAAAACCGCTACACTTGAGCTGAATTACAAAACGGCACAGAGTCACACGTTTGGAAAACACACTATGGCTGCTTAACGGGAAAGGTGAGGTGGGGTGATGCATAAAACACGGGTGTCAAATTAGCTCAGATACCGTCCCATAAACCCAAAATGTAATAGACAAGACCTACTCCTTGCTCAGTGAACTGGACTCAATACCCCCTATTCACCGCCCAAGAACATATCTGACTAGTAAGAATCTTAAAACCTATGTATTGATATCTCTCTGTAAGTGAGTCACGTGGGTGTAAAGAGGCATAAACACAGCAGTGAAAAGCAGCTAAACCCCATTATAAAAATCAATTACTTTTAAAAACCCGTGAAACAAAGACAGTGAAAGAGAGAGAAATTCTTACAAAATTCGTTCAGGGGCTGTGATGCCACCTGGATTGACCATATCTAGACCCACAGCTGATGGAGACATAAGGGTGGACACTCTTGGGGCTGAGAGGTTTGGTGAGGTTGGGTGAGCCAACGCAGACCCTTTAAAGTAATACTGCGTGGTACCCATCCCATGGGCCCCAGATCTCCAGGTTAAAGGGCATCTTCCTACATCGAAAACATGCATGAGAAACCCAGAAGATGGTACACCGTGTGATCGGGAAACGTTTCTAAAACGCACCTCATTTCTCATCTCCTTGTGCTCGGGTTCGCCATTCCAGCCGCTTGACTAGCAATCTCCCTCCTTGGAGACTCAGCACCTTTCACCTCCTGTTCCGTACAGGTTGCAATTTGTCCTGAGGATGAACGGGAAGAGGGGGAACCAATGAGAGACTAGCTCTAGGTGTTGGGACAGGCACAGGTCACTCTATTTTCCCATCAGGAAGAAGATTTAACCACAGGCTCAGCCTGCCGCCTGGAACCAGAATAGGGCCTGAAGCAATCCTGCGCTTTTGCGGCCAGCTCCCAAGAAAGCGAGTTGGAAAATGGAGCTCAGGGGCACTGCAATTCACAAACCTGCAGAGTTATAAATGATAACTCTCGTCCACAAATATATTGAGGGAAGGCAACGAAGAGGATATGAAAGCAAGGCAGAATTGCAGGAAACAGATTTCAGGAGGTAGATTCGAATCGCATTGAAAGCACAGGAATAGCGGCCAAACCTCGACAACGATGCCCTTGGCCAAAAAGGGCGTATGCGTTTTTTCCTGAATATATTCAGGAAAAAACGCATACGCCCTTTTTGGCCAACCAAGCAACCTGGAAAGGCAAATCAGCGCTACAAAGAAGTCTCGCTTCCCATCGGTCAAAAGGGCCATGCTGAATAAAGTGTCAAAACCAGAAATGCAGGGCAGGCCATGGAGAAACGGGAGCCTTGCTACGCTGATGGGCGAGATGTAAATTGCCAACAGCCACTCTGGAGAAGTGTACGGTGTGTCCTGAAACATCTAAAAAACTCAGCTTAGAGAGCATAGGGCACTTCCACTCATGGGCGTATAAATTGGGAAAACTAAAAATCAGCAAGACACAGGCACCCCAAAGTTTAGGGCTGCTCTCTTGACAAGAACCTCCACTCTGTTACACCTTAAATATCCCAGGAAATAGAAAAATGGATAAAGAAGTTGTGGTCCTTATGTACAATGGAATATCACTCAGCCATGAAATCAACGTCATAAGGCTAGTAGCAGCATGATGAGTGGATTTAGGTACGACGATTCTAAGTGAAATAAGTCACACAGAAAAATACACTTGTCATAAGATGTCACTTATAAAGGGAATGTAAAAACCACTACACTTGAGCTGAATTACAAAACGGCACAGAGTCACACGTTTGGAAAACACACTATGGCTGCTTAACGGGAAAGGTGAGGTGGGGTGATGCATAAAACACGGGTGTCAAATTAGCTCAGATACCGTTCCATAAACCCAATATGTAATAGACAAGACCTACTCCTTGCTCAGTGAACTGGACTCAATACCCCCTATTCACCGCCCAAGAACATATCTGACTAGTAAGAATCTTAAAACCTATGTATTGATATCTCTCTGTAAGTGAGTCAAGTGGTTGTAAAGCGGCATAAACACAGCAGTGAAAAGCAGCTAAACCCCATTATAAAAATCAATTACTTTTAAAAACCCGTGAAACAAAGACAGTGAAAGAGAGAGAAATTCTTACAAAATTCGTTCAGGGGCTGTGATGCCACCTGGATTGACCATATCTAGACCCACAGCTGATGGAGACATAAGGGTGGACACTCTTGGGGCTGAGAGGTTTGGTGAGGTTGGGTGAGCAAACGCAGACCCTTTAAAGTAATACTGCGTGGTACCCATCCCATGGGCCCCAAATCTCCAGGTTCAAGGGCATCTTCCTACATCCAAAACATGCATGAGAAACCCAGAAGATGGTACACCGTGTGATCGGGAAAGGTTTCTAAAACGCACATCATTTCTCATCTCCTTGTGCTCGGGTTCGCCATTCCAGCCGCTTGACTACCAATCTCCCTCCTTGGAGACTCAGCACCTTTCACCTCCTGTTCCGTACAGGTTGCAATTTGTCCTGAGGATGAACGGGAAGAGGGGGAACCAATGAGAGACTAGCTCTAGGTGTTGGGACAGGCACAGGTCACTCTATTTTCCCATCAGGAAGAAGAATTAACCACAGGCTCAGCCTGCCGCCCGGAACCAGAATAGGGCCTGAAGCAATCCTGCGCTTTTGCGGCCACCTCCCAAGAAAGCGAGTTGGAAAATGGAGCTCAGGGGCACTGCAATTCACAAACCTGCAGAGTTATAAATGATAACTCTCGTCCACAAATATATTGAGGGAAGGCAACGAAGAGGATTTGAAAGCAAGGCAGAATTGCAGGAAACAGATTTCAGGAGGTAGATTCGAATCGCCTTGAAAGCACAGGAAAAGCAGCCAAACCTCGACAACCATGCCCTTGGCCAAAAAGGGCGTATGCGTTTTTTCCTGAATATATTCAGGAAAAAACGCATACGCCCTTTTTGGCCAACCAAGCAACCTGGAAATGCAAATCAGCGCTACAAATAAGTCTCGCTTCCCATCGGTCAAAAGGGCCATGCTGAATACAGTGTCAAAACCAGAAATGCAGGACAGGCCATGGAGAAACGGGAGCCTTGCTACGCTGATGGGCGGGATGTAAATTACCAACAGCCACTCTGGAGAAGTGTACGGTGTGTCCTGAAACATCTAAAAAACTCAGCTTAGAGAGCATAGGGCACTTCCACTCATGGGCGTATAAATTGGGAAAACTAAAAATCAGCAAGACCCAGGCACCCCAAAGTTTAGGGCTGCTCTCTTAACAAGAACCTCCACTCCGTTACACCTTCAATATCCCAGGAAAGAGAAAAATGGATAAAGAAGTTGTGGTCCTTATGTACAATGGAATATCACTCAGCCATGAAATCAACGTCATAAGGCTAGTAGCAGCATGATGAGTGGATTTAGGTACGACGATTCCAAGTGAAATAAGTCACACAGAAAAATACACTTGTCATAAGATATCACTTATAAAGGGAATGTAAAAACCGCTACACTTGAGCTGAATTACAAAACGGCACAGAGTCACACGTTTGGAAAACACACTATGGCTGCTTAACGGGAACGGTGAGGTGGGGTGATGCATAAAACACGGGTGTCAAATTAGCTCAGATACCGTTCCATAAACCCAATATGTAATAGACAAGACCTACTCCTTGCTCAGTGAACTGGACTCAATACCCCCTATTCACCGCCCAAGAACATATCTGACTAGTAAGAATCTTAAAACCTATGTATTGATATCTCTCTGTAAGTGAGTCACGTGGGTGTAAAGAGGCATAAACACAGCAGTGAAAAGCAGCTAAACCCCATTATAAAAATCAATTACTTTTAAAAACCCGTGAAACAAAGACAGTGAAAGAGAGAGAAATTATTACAAAATTCGTTCAGGGGCTGTGATGCCACCTGGATTGACCATATCTAGACCCACAGCTGATGGAGACATAAGGGTGGACACTCTTTGGGCTGAGAGGTTTGGTGAGGTTGGGTGAGCAAACGCAGACCCTTTAAAGTAATACTGCGTGGTACCCATCCCACGGGCCCCAAATCTCCAGGTTAAAGGGCATCTTCCTACATCGAAAACATGCATGAGAAACCCAGAAGATGGTACACCGTGTGATCGGGAAAGGTTTCTAAAACGCACCTCATTTCTCATCTCCTTGTGCTCGGGTTCGCCATTCCAGCCGCTTGACTAGCAATCTCCCTCCTTGGAGACTCAGCACCTTTCACCTCCTGTTCCGTACAGGTTGCAATTTGTCCTGAGGATGAACGGGAAGAGGGGGAACCAATGAGAGACTAGCTCTAGGTGTTGGGACAGGCACAGGTCACTCTATTTTCCCATCAGGAAGAAGAATTAACCACAGGCTCAGCCTGCCGCCCGGAACCAGAATAGGGCCTGAAGCAATCCTGCGCTTTTGCGGCCAGCTCCCAAGAAAGCGAGTTGGAAAATGGAGCTCAGGGGCACTGCAATTCACAAACCTGCAGAGTTATAAATGATAACTCTCGTCCACAAATATATTGAGGGAAGGCAACGAAGAGGATATGAAAGCAAGGCAGAATTGCAGGAAACAGATTTCAGGAGGTAGATTCGAATCGCATTGAAAGCACAGGAATAGCGGCCAAACCTCGACAACGATGCCCTTGGCCAAAAAGGGCGTATGCGTTTTTTCCTGAATATATTCAGGAAAAAACGCATACGCCCTTTTTGGCCAACCAAGCAACCTGGAAAGGCAAATCAGCGCTACAAAGAAGTCTCGCTTCCCATCGGTCAAAAGGGCCATGCTGAATAAAGTGTCAAAACCAGAAATGCAGGGCAGGCCATGGAGAAACGGGAGCCTTGCTACGCTGATGGGCGGGATGTAAATTGCCAAAAGCCACTCTGGAGAAGTGTACGGTGTGTCCTGAAACATCTAAAAAACTCAGCTTAGAGAGCATAGGGCACTTCCACTCATGGGCGTATAAATTGGGAAAACTAAAAATCAGCAAGACACAGGCACCCCAAAGTTTAGGGCTGCTCTCTTGACAAGAACCTCCACTCTGTTACACCTTAAATATCCCAGGAAAGAGAAAAATGGATAAAGAAGTTGTGGTCCTTATGTACAATGGAATATCACTCAGCCATGAAATCAATGTCATAAGGCTAGTAGCAGCATGATGAGTGGATTTAGGTACGACGATTCCAAGTGAAATAAGTCACACAGAAAAATACACTTGTCATAAGATGTCACTTATAAAGGGAATGTAAAAACCGCTACACTTGAGCTGAATTACAAAACGGCACAGAGTCACACGTTTGGAAAACACACTATGGCTGCTTAACGGGAAAGGTGAGGTGGGGTGATGCATAAAACACGGGTGTCAAATTAGCTCAGATACCGTCCCATAAACCCAAAATGTAATAGACAAGACCTACTCCTTGCTCAGTGAACTGGACTCAATACACCCTATTCACCGCCCAAGAACATATCTGACTAGTAAGAATCTTAAAACCTATGTATTGATATCTCTCTGTAAGTGAGTCACGTGGGTGTAAAGAGGCATAAACACAGCAGTGAAAAGCAGCTAAACCCCATTATAAAAATCAATTACTTTTAAAAACCCGTGAAACAAAGACAGTGAAAGAGAGAGAAATTCTTACAAAATTCGTTCAGGGGCTGTGATGCCACCTGGATTGACCATATCTAGACCCACAGCTGATGGAGACATAAGGGTGGACACTCTTGGGGCTGAGAGGTTTGGTGAGGTTGGGTGAGCCAACGCAGACCCTTTAAAGTAATACTGCGTGGTACCCATCCCATGGGCCCCAGATCTCCAGGTTAAAGGGCATCTTCCTACATCGAAAACATGCATGAGAAACCCAGAAGATGGTACACCGTGTGATCGGGAAAGGTTTCTAAAATGCACCTCATTTCTCATCTCCTTGTGCTCGGGTTCGCCATTCCAGCCGCTTGACTAGCAATCTCCCTCCTTGGAGACTCAGCACCTTTCACCTCCTGTTCCGTACAGGTTGCAATTTGTCCTGAGGATGAACGGGAAGAGGGGGAACCAATGAGAGACTAGCTCTAGGTGTTGGGACAGGCACAGGTCACTCTATTTTCCCATCAGGAAGAAGATTTAACCACAGGCTCAGCCTGCCGCCTGGAACCAGAATAGGGCCTGAAGCAATCCTGCGCTTTTGCGGCCAGCTCCCAAGAAAGCGAGTTGGAAAATGGAGCTCAGGGGCACTGCAATTCACAAACCTGCAGAGTTATAAATGATAACTCTCGTCCACAAATATATTGAGGGAAGGCAACGAAGAGGATATGAAAGCAAGGCAGAATTGCAGGAAACAGATTTCAGGAGGTAGATTCGAATCGCCTTGAAAGCACAGGAATAGCGGCCAAACCTCGACAACGATGCCCTTGGCCAAAAAGGGCGTATGCGTTTTTTCCTGAATATATTCAGGAAAAAACGCATACGCCCTTTTTGGCCAACCAAGCAACCTGGAAAGGCAAATCAGCGCTACAAAGAAGTCTCGCTTCCCATCGGTCAAAAGGGCCATGCTGAATATAGTGTCAAAACCAGAAATGCAGGACAGGCCATGGAGAAACGGGAGCCTTGCTACGTTGATGGTTGGGATGTAAATTGCCAACAGCCACTCTGGAGAAGTGTACGGTGTGTCTTGAAACATCTAAAAAACTCAGCTTAGAGAGCATAGGGCACTTCCACTCATGGGCGTATAAATTGGGAAAACTAAAAATCAGCCAGACACAGGCACCCAAAAGTTTAGGGCTGCTCTCTTGACAAGAACCTCCACTCCGTTACACCTTCAATATCCCAGGAAAGAGAAAAATGGATAAAGAAGTTGTGGTCCTTATGTACAATGGAATATCACTTAGCCATGAAATCAACGTCATAAGGCTAGTAGCACCATGACGAGTGGATTTAGGTACGACGATTCCAAGTGAAATAAGTCACACAGAAAAATACACTTGTCATAAGATGTCACTTATACAGGGAACGTAAAAACCGCTACACTTGAGCTGAATTACAAAACGGCACAGAGTCACACGTTTAGAAAACACACTATGGCTGTTTAACGGGAAAGGTGAGGTGGGGTGATGCATAAAACACGGGTGTGAAATTAGCTCAGATACCGTTCCATAAACCCAATATGTAATAGACAAGACCTACTCCTTGCTCAGTGAACTGGACTCAATACCCCCTATTCACCGCCCAAGAACATATCTGACTAGTAAGAATCTTAAAACCTATGTATTGATATCTCTCTGTAAGTGAGTCAAGTGGTTGTAAAGCGGCATAAACACAGCAGTGAAAAGCAGCTAAACCCCATTATAAAAATCAATTACTTTTAAAAACCCGTGAAACAAAGACAGTGAAAGAGAGAGAAATTCTTACAAAATTCGTTCAGGGGCTGTGATGCCACCTGGATTGACCATATCTAGACCCACAGCTGATGGAGACATAAGGGTGGACACTCTTGGGGCTGAGAGGTTTGGTGAGGTTGGGTGAGCAAACGCAGACCCTTTAAAGTAATACTGCGTGGTACCCATCCCATGGGCCCCAAATCTCCAGGTTCAAGGGCATCTTCCTACATCCAAAACATGCATGAGAAACCCAGAAGATGGTACACCGTGTGATCGGGAAAGGTTTCTAAAACGCACATCATTTCTCATCTCCTTGTGCTCGGGTTCGCCATTCCAGCCGCTTGACTACCAATCTCCCTCCTTGGAGACTCAGCACCTTTCACCTCGTGTTCCGTACAGGTTGCAATTTGTCCTGAGGATGAACGGGAAGAGGGGGAACCAATGAGAGACTAGCTCTAGGTGTTGGGACAGGCACAGGTCACACTATTTTCCCATCAGGAAGAAGAATTAACCACAGGCTCAGCCTGCCGCCCGGAACCAGAATAGGGCCTGAAGCAATCCTGCGCTTTTGCGGCCAGCTCCCAAGAAAGCGAGTTGGAAAATGGAGCTCAGTGGCACTGCAATTCACAAACCTGCAGAGTTATAAATGATAACTCTCGTCCACAAATATATTGAGGGAAGGCAACGAAGAGGATTTGAAAGGAAGGCAGAATTGCAGGAAACAGATTTCAGGAGGTAGATTCGAATCGCCTTGAAAGCACAGGAAAAGCGGCCAAACCTCGACAACCATGCCCTTGGCCAAAAAGGGCGTATGCGTTTTTTCCTGAATATATTCAGGAAAAAACGCATACGCCCTTTTTGGCCAACCAAGCAACCTGGAAAGGCAAATCAGCGCTACAAAGAAGTCTCGCTTCCCATCGGTCAAAAGGGCCATGCTGAATAAACTGTCAAAACCAGAAATGCAGGACAGGCTATGGAGAAACGGGAGCCTTGCTACGCTGCTGGGCGGGATGTAAATTGCCAACAGCCACTCTGGAGAAGTGTACGGTGTGTCCTGAAACATCTAAAAAACTCAGCTTAGAGAGCATAGGGCACTTCCACTCATGGGCGTATAAATTGGGAAAACTAAAAATCAGCAAGACACAGGCACCCCAAAGTTTAGGGCTGCTCTCTTGACAAGAACCTCCACTCCGTTACACCTTCAATATCCCAGGAAAGAGAAAAATGGATAAAGAAGTTGTGGTCCTTATGTACAATGGAATATCACTCAGCCATGAAATCAACGTCATAAGGCTAGTAGCAGCATGATGAGTGGATTTAGGTACGACGATTCCAAGTGAAATAAGTCACACAGAAAAATACACTTGTCATAAGATGTCACTTATAAAGGGAATGTAAAAACCGCTACACTTGAGCTGAATTACAAAACGGCACAGAGTCACACGTTTGGAAAACACACTATGGCTGCTTAACGGGAAAGGTGAGGTGGGGTGATGCATAAAACACGGGTGTCAAATTAGCTCAGATACCGTTCCATAAACCCAATATGTAATAGACAAGACCTACTCCTTGCTCAGTGAACTGGACTCAATACCCCCTATTCACCGCCCAAGAACATATCTGACTAGTAAGAATCTTAAAACCTATGTATTGATATCTCTCTGTAAGTGAGTCACGTGGGTGTAAAGAGACATATACACAGCAGTGAAAAGCAGCTAAACCCCATTATAAAAATCAATTACTTTTAAAAACCCGTGAAACAAAGACAGTGAAAGAGAGCGAAATTCTTACAAAATTCGTTCAGGGGCTGTGATGCCACCTGGATTGACCATATCTAGACCCACAGCTGATGGAGACATAAGGGTGGACACTCTTGGGGCTGAGAGGTTTGGTGAGGTTGGGTGAGCAAACGCAGACCCTTTAAAGTAATACTGTGTGGTACCCATCCCATGGGCCCCAGATCTCCAGGTTAAAGGGCATCTTCCTACATCGAAAACATGCATGAGAAACCCAGAAGATGGTACACCGTGTGATCGGGAAAGGTTTCTAAAACGCACCTCATTTCTCATCTCCTTGTGCTCGGGTTCGCCATTCCAGCCGCTTGACTAGCAATCTCCCTCCTTGGAGACTCAGCACCTTTCACCTCCTGTTCCGTACAGGTTGCAATTTGTCCTGAGGATGAACGGGAAGAGGGGGAACCAATGAGAGACTAGCTCTAGGTGTTGGGACAGGCACAGGTCACTCTATTTTCCCATCAGGAAGAAGAATTAACCACAGGCTCAGCCTGCCGCCCGGAACCAGAATAGGGCCTGAAGCAATCCTGCGCTTTTGCGGCCAGCTCCCAAGAAAGCGAGTTGGAAAATGGAGCTCAGGGGCACTGCAATTCACAAACCTGCAGAGTTATGAAAGATAACTCTCGTCCACAAATATATTGAGGGAAGGCAACGAAGAGGATATGAAAGCAAGGCACAATTGCAGGAAACAGATTTCAGGAGGTAGATTCGAATCGCATTGAAAGCACAGGAATAGCGGCCAAACCTCGACAACGATGCCCTTGGCCAAAAAGGGCGTATGCGTTTTTTCCTGAATATATTCAGGAAAAAACGCATACGCCCTTTTTGGCCAACCAAGCAACCTGGAAAGGCAAATCAGTGCTACAAAGAAGTCTCGCTTCCCATCGGTCAAAAGGGCCATGCTGAATAAAGTGTCAAAACCAGAAATGCAGGACAGGCCATGGAGAAACGGGAGCCTTGCTACGCTGATGGTCGGGATGTAAATTGCCAACAGCCACTCTGGAGAAGTGTACGGTGTGTCCTGAAATATCTAAAAAACTCAGCTTAGAGAGCATAGGGCACTTCCACTCATGGGCGTATAAATTGGGAAAACTAAAAATCAGCAAGACTCAGGCACCCCAAAGTTTAGGGCTGCTCTCTTGACAAGAACCTCCACTCCGTTACACCTTAAATATCCCAGGAAAGAGAAACATGGATAAAGAAGTTGTGGTCCTTATGTACAATGGAATATCACTCAGCCATGAAATCAATGTCATAAGGCTAGTAGCAGCATGATGAGTGGATTTAGGTACGACGATTCTAAGTGAAATAAGTCACACAGAAAAAGACACTTATCATAAGATATCTCTTATAGAGGGAATGTAAAAACCGCTACACTTGAGCTGAATTACAAAACGGCACAGAGTCACACGTTTAGAAAACACACTATGGCTGCTTAACGGGAAAGGTGAGGTGGGGTGATGCATAAAACACGGGTTTCAAATTAGCTCAGATACCGTTCCATAAACCCAATATGTAATAGACAAGACCTACTCCTTGCTCAGTGAACTGGACTCAACACCCCCTATTCACCGCCCAAGAACATATCTGACTAGTAAGAATCTTAAAACCTATGTATTGATATCTCTCTGTAAGTGAGTCACGTGGGTGTAAAGAGGCATAAACACAGCAGTGAAAAGCAGCTAAACCCCATTATAAAAATCAATTACTTTTAAAAACCCGTGAAACAAAGACAGTGAAAGAGAGAGAAATTCATACAAAATTCGTTCAGGGGCTGTGATGCCACCTGGATTGACCATATCTAGACCCACAGCTGATGGAGACATAAGGGTGGACACTCTTGGGGCTGAGAGGTTTGGTGAGGTTGGGTGAGCCAACGCAGACCCTTTAAAGTAATACTGCGTGGTACCCATCCCATGGGCCCCAGATCTCCAGGTTAAAGGGCATCTTCCTACATCGAAAACATGCATGAGAAACCCAGAAGATGGTACACCGTGTGATCGGGAAAGGTTTCTAAAACGCACCTCATTTCTCATCTCCTTGTGCTCGGGTTCGCCATTCCAGCCGCTTGACTAGCAATCTCCCTCCTTGGAGACTCAGCACCTTTCACCTCCTGTTCCGTACAGGTTGCAATTTGTCCTGAGGATGAACGGGAAGAGGGGGAATCAATGAGAGACTAGCTCTAGGTGTTGGGACAGGCACAGGTCACTCTATTTTCCCATCAGGAAGAAGATTTAACCACAGGCTCAGCCTGCCGCCTGGAACCAGAATAGGGCCTGAAGCAATCCTGCGCTTTTGCGGCCAGCTCCCAAGAAAGCGAGTTGGAAAATGGAGCTCAGGGGCACTGCAATTCACAAACCTGCAGAGTTATAAATGATAACTCTCGTCCACAAATATATTGAGGGAAGGCAACGAAGAGGATATGAAAGCAAGGCAGAATTGCAGGAAACAGATTTCAGGAGGTAGATTCGAATCGCCTTGAAAGCACAGGAAAAGCAGCCAAACCTCGACAACGATACCCTTGGCCAAAAAGGGCGTATGCGTTTTTTCCTGAATATATTCAGGAAAAAACGCATACGCCCTTTTTGGCCAACCAAGCAACCTGGAAAGGCAAATCAGCGCTACAAAGAAGTCTCGCTTCCCATCGGTCAAAAGGGCCATGCTGAATAAAGTGTCAAAACCAGAAATGCAGGGCAGGCCATGGAGAAACGGGAGCCTTGCTACGCTGATGGGCGGGATGTAAACTGCCAACAGCCACTCTGGAGAAGTGTACGGTGTGTCCTGAAACATCTAAAAAACTCAGCTTAGAGAGCATAGGGCACTTCCACTCATGGGCGTATAAATTGGGAAAACTAAAAATCAGCAAGACACAGGCACCCCAAAGTTTAGGGCTGCTCTCTTAACAAGAACCTCCACTCCGTTACACCTTCAATATCCCAGGAAAGAGAAAAATGGATAAAGAAGTTGTGGTCCTTATGTACAATGGAATATCACTCAGCCATGAAATCAACGTCATAAGGCTAGTAGCAGCATGATGAGTGGATTTAGGTACGACGATTCCAAGTGAAATAAGTCACACAGAAAAATACACTTGTCATAAGATGTCACTTATAAAGGGAATGTAAAAACCGCTACACTTGAGCTGAATTACAAAACGGCACAGAGTCACACGTTTGGAAAACACACTATGGCTGCTTAACGGGAAAGGTGAGGTGGGGTGATGCATAAAACACGGGTGTCAAATTAGCTCAGATACCGTTCCATAAACCCAATATGTAATAGACAAGACCTACTCCTTGCTCAGTGAACTGGACTCAATACCCCCTATTCACCGCCCAAGAACATATCTGACTAGTAAGAATCTTAAAACCTATGTATTGATATCTCTCTGTAAGTGAGTCACGTGGGTGTAAAGAGGCATAAACACAGCAGTGAAAAGCAGCTAAACCCCATTATAAAAATCAATTACTTTTAAAAACCCGTGAAACAAAGACAGTGAAAGAGAGAGAAATTCTTACAAAATTCGTTCAGGGGCTGTGATGCCACCTGGATTGACCATATCTAGACCCACAGCTGATGGAGACATAAGGGTGGACACTCTTGGGGCTGAGAGGTTTGGTGAGGTTGGGTGAGCAAACGCAGACCCTTTAAAGTAATACTGCGTGGTACCCATCCCATGGTCCCCAAATCTCCAGGTGCAAGGGCATCTTCCTACATCGAAAACATGCATGAGAAACCCAGAAGATGGTACACCGTGTGATCGGGAAAGGTTTCTAAAACGCACCTCATTTCTCATCTCCTTGTGCTCGGGTTCGCCATTCCAGCCGCTTGACTAGCAATCTCCCTCCTTGGAGACTCAGCACCTTTCACCTCCTGTTCCGTACAGGTTGCAATTTGTCCTGAGGATGAACGGGAAGAGGGGGAACCAATGAGAGACTAGCTCTAGGTGTTGGGACAGGCACAGGTCACTCTATTTTCCCATCAGGAAGAAGATTTAACCACAGGCTCAGCCTGCCGCCTGGAACCAGAATAGGGCCTGAAGCAATCCTGCGCTTTTGCGGCCAGCTCCCAAGAAAGCGAGTTGGAAAATGGAGCTCAGGGGCACTGCAATTCACAAACCTGCAGAGTTATAAATGATAACTCTCGTCCACAAATATATTGAGGGAAGGCAACGAAGAGGATATGAAAGCAAGGCAGAATTGCAGGAAACAGATTTCAGGAGGTAGATTCGAATCGCCTTGAAAGCACAGGAAAAGCGGCCAAACCTCGACAACCATGCCCTTGGCCAAAAAGGGCGTATGCGTTTTTTCCTGAATATATTCAGGAAAAAACGCATACGCCCTTTTTGGCCAACCAAGCAACCTGGAAAGGCAAATCAGCGCTACAAAGAAGTCTCGCTTCCCATCGGTCAAAAGGGCCATGCTGAATATAGTGTCAAAACCAGAAATGCAGGACAGGCCATGGAGAAACGGGAGCCTTGCTACGTTGATGGTTGGGATGTAAATTGCCAACAGCCACTCTGGAGAAGTGTACGGTGTGTCTTGAAACATCTAAAAAACTCAGCTTTGAGAGCATAGGGCACTTCCACTCATGGGCGTATAAATTGGGAAAACTAAAAATCAGCCAGACACAGGCACCCCAAAGTTTAGGGCTGCTCTCTTGACAAGAACCTCCACTCCGTTACACCTTCAATATCCCAGGAAAGAGAAAAATGGATAAAGAAGTTGTGGTCCTTATGTACAATGGAATATCACTCAGCCATGAAATCAACGTCATAAGGCTAGTAGCACCATGACGAGTGGATTTAGGTACGACGATTCCAAGTGAAATAAGTCACACAGAAAAATACACTTGTCATAAGATGTCACTTATAGAGGGAACGTAAAAACCGCTACACTTCAGCTGAATTACAAAACGGCACAGAGTCACACGTTTAGAAAACACACTATGGCTGTTTAACGGGAAAGGTGAGGTGGGGTGATGCATAAAACACGGGTGTGAAATTAGCTCAGATACCGTTCCATAAACCCAATATGTAATAGACAAGACCTACTCCTTGCTCAGTGAACTGGACTCAATACCCCCTATTCACCGCCCAAGAAAATATCTGACTAGTAAGAATCTTAAAACCTATGTATTGATATCTCTCTGTAAGTGAGTCAAGTGGTTGTAAAGCGGCATAAACACAGCAGTGAAAAGCAGCTAAACCCCATTATAAAAATCAATTACTTTTAAAAACCCGTGAAACAAAGACAGTGAAAGAGAGAGAAATTCTTACAAAATTCGTTCAGGGGCTGTGATGCCACCTGGATTGACCATATCTAGACCCACAGCTGATGGAGACATAAGGGTGGACACTCTTGGGGCTGAGAGGTTTGTTGAGGTTGGGTGAGCAAACGCAGACCCTTTAAAGTAATACTGCGTGGTACCCATCCCATGGGCCCCAAATCTCCAGGTTCAAGGGCATCTTCCTACATCCAAAACATGCATGAGAAACCCAGAAGATGGTACACCGTGTGATCGGGAAAGGTTTCTAAAACGCACATCATTTCTCATCTCCTTGTGCTCGGGTTCGCCATTCCAGCCGCTTGACTACCAATCTCCCTCCTTGGAGACTCAGCACCTTTCACCTCCTGTTCCGTACAGGTTGCAATTTGTCCTGAGAATGAACGGGAAGAGGGGGAACCAATGAGAGACTAGCTCTAGGTGTTGGGACAGGCACAGGTCACTCTATTTTCCCATCAGGAAGAAGAATTAACCACAGGCTCAGCCTGCCGCCCGGAACGAGAATAGGGCCTGAAGCAATCCTGCGCTTTTGCGGCCACCTCCCAAGAAAGCGAGTTGGAAAATGGAGCTCAGGGGCACTGCAATTCACAAACCTGCAGAGTTATAAATGATAACTCTCGTCCACAAATATATTGAGGGAAGGCAACGAAGAGGATTTGAAAGCAAGGCAGAATTGCAGGAAACAGATTTCAGGAGGTAGATTCGAATCGCCTTGAAAGCACAGGAAAAGCAGCCAAACCTCGACAACCATGCCCTTGGCCAAAAAGGGCGTATGCGTTTTTTCCTGAATATATTCAGGAAAAAACGCATACGCCCTTTTTGGCCAACCAAGCAACCTGGAAATGCAAATCAGCGCTACAAAGAAGTCTCGCTTCCCATCGGTCAAAAGGGCCATGCTGAATACAGTGTCAAAACCAGAAATGCAGGACAGGCCATGGAGAAACGGGAGCCTTGCTACGCTGATGGGCGGGATGTAAATTACCAACAGCCACTCTGGAGAAGTGTACGGTGTGTCCTGAAACATCTAAAAAACTCAGCTTAGAGAGCATAGGGCACTTCCACTCATGGGCGTATAAATTGGGAAAACTAAAAATCAGCAAGACACAGGCACCCCAAAGTTTAGGGCTGCTCTCTTGACAAGAACCTCCACTCTGTTACACCTTAAATATCCCAGGAAAGAGAAAAATGGATAAAGAAGTTGTGGTCCTTATGTACAATGGAATATCACTCAGCCATGAAATCAACGTCATAAGGCTAGTAGCAGCATGATGAGTGGATTTAGGTACGACGATTCCAAGTGAAATAAGTCACACAGAAAAATACACTTGTCATAAGATGTCACTTATAAAGGGAATGTAAAAACCGCTACACTTGAGCTGAATTACAAAACGGCACAGAGTCACACGTTTAGAAAACACACTATGGCTGTTTAACGGGAAAGGTGAGGTGGGGTGATGCATAAAACACGGGTGTGAAATTAGCTCAGATACCGTTCCATAAACCCAATATGTAATAGACAAGACCTACTCCTTGCTCAGTGAACTGGACTCAATACCCCCTATTCACCGCCCAAGAACATATCTGACTAGTAAGAATCTTAAAACCTATGTATTGATATCTCTCTGTAAGTGAGTCAAGTGGTTGTAAAGCGGCATAAACACAGCAGTGAAAAGCAGCTAAACCCCATTATAAAAATCAATTACTTTTAAAAACCCGTGAAACAAAGACAGTGAAAGAGAGCGAAATTCTTACAAAATTCGTTCAGGGGCTGTGATGCCACCTGGATTGACCATATCTAGACCCACAGCTGATGGAGACATAAGGGTGGACACTCTTGGGGCTGAGAGGTTTGGTGAGGTTGGGTGAGCAAACGCAGACCCTTTAAAGTAATACTGTGTGGTACCCATCCCATGGGCCCCAGATCTCCAGGTTAAAGGGCATCTTCCTACATCGAAAACATGCATGAGAAACCCAGAAGATGGTACACCGTGTGATCGGGAAAGGTTTCTAAAACGCACCTCATTTCTCATCTCCTTGTGCTCGGGTTCGCCATTCCAGCCGCTTGACTAGCAATCTCCCTCCTTGGAGACTCAGCACCTTTCACCTCCTGTTCCGTACACGTTGCAATTTGTCCTGAGGATGAACGGGAAGAGGGGGAACCAATGAAAGACCAACTCTAGGTGTTGGGACAGGCACAGGTCACTCTATTTTCCCATCAGGAAGAAGAATTAACCACAGGCTCAGCCTGCCGCCCGGAACCAGAATAGGGCCTGAAGCAATCCTGCGCTTTTGCGGCCAGCTCCCAAGAAAGCGAGTTGGACAATGGAGCTCAGGGGCACTGCAATTCACAAACCTGCAGAGTTATAAATGATAACTCTCGTCCACAAATATATTGAGGGAAGGCAACGAAGAGGATTTGAAAGCAAGGCAGAATTGCAGGAAACAGATTTCAGGAGGTAGATTCGAATCGCCTTGAAAGCACAGGAAAAGCGGCCAAACCTCGACAACCATGCCCTTGGCCAAAAAGGGCGTATGCGTTTTTTCCTGAATATATTCAGGAAAAAACGCATACGCCCTTTTTGGCCAACCAAGCAACCTGGAAAGGCAAATCAGCGCTACAAAGAAGTCTCGCTTCCCATCGGTCAAAAGGGCCATGCTGAATACAGTGTCAAAACCAGAAATGCAGGACAGGCCATGGAGAAACGGGAGCCTTGCTACGCTGATGGGCGGGATGTAAATTGCCAACAGCCACTCTGGAGAAGTGTACGGTGTGTCCTGAAACATCTAAAAAACTCAGCTTAGAGAGCATAGGGCACTTCCACTCATGGGCGTATAAATTGGGAAAACTAAAAATCAGCAAGACACATTCACCCCAAAGTTTAGGGCTGCTCTCTTGACAAGAACCTCCACTCTGTTACACCTTAAATATCCCAAGAAAGAGAAAAATGGATAAAGAAGTTGTGGTCCTTATGTACAATGGAATATCACTCAGCCATGAAATCAACGTCATAAGGCTAGTAGCAGCATGATGAGTGGATTTAGGTACGACGATTCCAAGTGAAATAAGTCACACAGAAAAAGACACTTGTCATAAGATGTCACTTATAAAGGGAATGTAAAAACCGCTACACTTGAGCTGAATTACAAAACGGCACAGAGTCACACGTTTGGAAAACACACTATGGCTGCTTAACGGGAAAGGTGAGGTGGGGTGATGCATAAAACACGGGTGTCAAATTAGCTCAGATACCGTTCCATAAACCCAATATGTAATAGACAAGACCTACTCCTTGCTCAGTGAACTGGACTCAATACCCCCTATTCACCGCCCAAGAACATATCTGACTAGTAAGAATCTTAAAACCTATGTATTGATATCTCTCTGTAAGTGAGTCACGTGGGTGTAAAGAGACATAAACACAGCAGTGAAAAGCAGCTAAACCCCATTATAAAAATCAATTACTTTTAAAAACCCGTGAAACAAAGACAGTGAAAGAGAGAGAAATTCTTACAAAATTCGTTCAGGGGCTGTGATGCCACCTGGATTGACCATATCTAGACCCACAGCTGATGGAGACATAAGGGTGGACACTCTTGGGGCTGAGAGGTTTGGTGAGGTTGGGTGAGCAAACACAGACCCTTTAAAGTAATACTGCGTGGTACCCATCCCATGGGCCCCAGATCTCCAGGTTCAAGGGCATCTTCCTACTTCGAAAACATGCATGAGAAACCCAGAGTATGGTACACCGTGTGATCGGGAAAGGTTTCTAAAACGCACCTCATTTCTCATCTCCTTGTGCTCGGGTTCGCCATTCCAGCCGCTTGACTTGCAATCTCCCTCCTTGGAGACTCAGCACCTTTCACCTCCTGTTCCGTACAGGTTGCAATTTGTCCTGAGGATGAACGGGAAGAGGGGGAACCAATGAGAGACTAGCTCTAGGTGTTGGGACAGGCACAGGTCACTCTATTTTCCCATCAGGAAGAAGAATTAACCACAGGCTCAGCCTGCCGCCCGGAACCAGAATAGGGCCTGAAGCAATCCTGCGCTTTTGCGGCCAGCTCCCAAGAAAGCGAGTTGGAAAATGGAGCTCAAGGGCACTGCAATTCACAAACCTGCAGAGTTATGAATGATAAGTCTCGTCCACAAATATATTGAGGGAAGGCAACGAAGAGGATATGAAAGCAAGGCACAATTGCAGGAAACAGATTTCAGGAGGTAGATTCGAATCGCATTGAAAGCACAGGAATAGCGGCCAAACCTCGACAACGATGCCCTTGGCCAAAAAGGGCGTATGCGTTTTTTCCTGAATATATTCAGGAAAAAACGCATACGCCCTTTTTGGCCAACCAAGCAACCTGGAAAGGCAAATCAGTGCTACAAAGAAGTCTCGCTTCCCATCGGTCAAAAGGGCCATGCTGAATAAAGTGTCAAAACCAGAAATGCAGGACAGGCCATGGAGAAACGGGAGCCTTGCTACGCTGATGGTCGGGATGTAAATTGCCAACAGCCACTCTGGAGAAGTGTACGGTGTGTCCTGAAATATCTAAAAAACTCAGCTTAGAGAGCATAGGGCACTTCCACTCATGGGCGTATAAATTGGGAAAACTAAAAATCAGCAAGACACAGGCACCCCAAAGTTTAGGGCTGCTCTCTTGACAAGAACCTCCACTCCGTTACACCTTAAATATCCCAGGAAAGAGAAACATGGATAAAGAAGTTGTGGTCCTTATGTACAATGGAATATCACTCAGCCATGAAATCAATGTCATAAGGCTAGTAGCAGCATGATGAGTGGATTTAGGTACGACGATTCTAAGTGAAATAAGTCACACAGAAAAAGACACTTATCATAAGATATCTCTTATAGAGGGAATGTAAAAACCGCTACACTTGAGCTGAATTACAAAACGGCACAGAGTCACACGTTTAGAAAACACACTATGGCTGCTTAACGGGAAAGGTGAGGTGGGGTGATGCATAAAACACGGGTGTCAAATTAGCTCAGATACCGTTCCATAAACCCAATATGTAATACACAAGACCTACTCCTTGCTCAGTGAACTGGACTCAACACCCCCTATTCGCCGCCCAAGAACATATCTGACTAGTAAGAATCTTAAAACCTATATATTGATATCTCTCTGTAAGTGAGTCAAGTGGTTGTAAAGCAGCATAAACACAGCAGTGAAAAGCAGCTAAACCCCATTATAAAAATCAATTATTTTTAAAAACCCGTGAAACAAAGACAGTGAAAGAGAGAGAAATTCTTACAAAATTCGTTCAGGGGCTGTGATGCCACCTGGATTGACCATATCTATACCCACAGCTGATGGAGACATAAGGGTGGACACTCTTGGGGCTGAGAGGTTTGGTGAGGTTGGGTGAGCAAACGCAGACCCTTTAAAGTAATACTGCGTGGTACCCATCCCATGGTCCCCAAATCTCTAGGTGCAAGGGCATCTTCCTACATCAAAAACATGCATGAGAAACCCAGAAGATGGTACACCGTGTGATCGGGAAAGGTTTCTAAAACGCACCTCATTTCTCATCTCCTTGTGCTCGGGTTCGCCATTCCAGCCGCTTGACTAGCAATCTCCCTCCTTGGAGACTCAGCACCTTTCACCTGCTGTTCCGTACAGGTTGCAATTTGTCCTGAGGATGAACGGGAAGAGGGGGAACCAAAGAGAGACTAGCTCTAGGTGTTGGGACAGGCACAGGTCACTCTATTTTCCCATCAGGAAGAAGAATTAACCACAGGCTCAGCCTGCCACCCGGAACCAGAATAGGGCCTGAAGCAATCCTGCGCTTTTGTGGCCAGCTCCCAAGAAAGCGAGTTGGAAAATGGAGCTCAGGGGCACTGCAATTCACAAACCTGCAGAGTTATAAATGATACCTCTCGTCCACAAATATATTGAGGGAAGGCAACGAAGAGGATTTGAAAGCAAGGCAGAATTGCAGGAAACAGATTTCAGGAGGTAGATTCGAATCGCCTTGAAAGCACAGGAAAAGCAGCCAAACCTCGACAACCATGCCCTTGGCCAAAAAGGGCGTATGCGTTTTTTCCTGAGTATATTCAGGAAAAAACGCATACGCCCTTTTTGGCCAACCAAGCAACCTGGAAAGGCAAATCAGCGCTACAAAGAAGTCTCGCTTCCCATCGGTCAAAAGGGCCATGCTGAATACAGTGTCAAAACCAGAAATGCAGGATAGGCCATGGAGAAACGGGAGCCTTGCTACGCTGATGGGCGGGATGTAAATTACCAACAGCCACTCTGGAGAAGTGTACGGTGTGTCCTGAAACATCTAAAAAACTCAGCTTAGAGAGCATAGGGCACTTCCACTCATGGGCGTATAAATTGGGAAAACTAAAAATCAGCAAGACACAGGCACCCCAAAGTTTAGGGCTGCTCTCTTAACAAGAACCTCCACTCCGTTACACCTTCAATATCCCAGGAAAGAGAAAAATGGATAAAGAAGATGTGGTCCTTATGTACAATGGAATATCACTCAGCCATGAAATCAACGTCATAAGGCTAGTAGCAGCATGATGAGTGGATTTAGGTACGACGATTCCAAGTGAAATAAGTCACACAGAAAAATACACTTGTCATAAGATGTCACTTATAAAGGGAATGTAAAAACCGCTACACTTGAGCTGAATTACAAAACGGCACAGAGTCACACGTTTGGAAAACACACTATGGCTGCTTAACGGGAAAGGTGAGGTGGGGTGATGCATAAAACACGGGTGTCAAATTAGCTCAGATACCATTCCATAAACCCAATATGTAATAGACAAGACCTACTCCTTGCTCAGTGAACTGGACTCAATACCCCCTATTCACCGCCCAAGAACATATCTGACTAGTAAGAATCTTAAAACCTATGTATTGATATCTCTCTGTAAGTGAGTCACGTGGGTGTAAAGAGACATAAACACAGCAGTGAAAAGCAGCTAAACCCCATTATAAAAATCAATTACTTTTAAAAACCCGTGAAACAAAGACAGTGAAAGAGAGCGAAATTCTTACAAAATTCGTTCAGGGGCTGTGATGCCACCTGGATTGACCATATCTAGACCCACAGCTGATGGAGACATAAGGGTGGACACTCTTGGGGCTGAGAGGTTTGGTGAGGTTGGGTGAGCAAACGCAGACCCTTTAAAGTAATACTGTGTGGTACCCATCCCATGGGCCCCAGATCTCCAGGTTAAAGGGCATCTTCCTACATCGAAAACATGCATGAGAAACCCAGAAGATGGTACACCGTGTGATCGGGAAAGGTTTCTAAAACGCACCTCATTTCTCATCTCCTTGTGCTCGGGTTCGCCATTCCAGCCGCTTGACTAGCAATCTCCCTCCTTGGAGACTCAGCACCTTTCACCTCCTGTTCCGTACACGTTGCAATTTGTCCTGAGGATGAACGGGAAGAGGGGGAACCAATGAAAGACCAACTCTAGGTGTTGGGACAGGCACAGGTCACTCTATTTTCCCATCAGGAAGAAGAATTAACCACAGGCTCAGCCTGCCGCCCGGAACCAGAATAGGGCCTGAAGCAATCCTGCGCTTTTGCGGCCAGCTCCCAAGAAAGCGAGTTGGACAATGGAGCTCAGGGGCACTGCAATTCACAAACCTGCAGAGTTATAAATGATAACTCTCGTCCACAAATATATTGAGGGAAGGCAACGAAGAGGATTTGAAAGCAAGGCAGAATTGCAGGAAACAGATTTCAGGAGGTAGATTCGAATCGCCTTGAAAGCACAGGAAAAGCGGCCAAACCTCGACAACCATGCCCTTGGCCAAAAAGGGCGTATGCGTTTTTTCCTGAATATATTCAGGAAAAAACGCATACGCCCTTTTTGGCCAACCAAGCAACCTGGAAAGGCAAATCAGCGCTACAAAGAAGTCTCGCTTCCCATCGGTCAAAAGGGCCATGCTGAATACAGTGTCAAAACCAGAAATGCAGGACAGGCCATGGAGAAACGGGAGCCTTGCTACGCTGATGGGCGGGATGTAAATTGCCAACAGCCACTCTGGAGAAGTGTACGGTGTGTCCTGAAACATCTAAAAAACTCAGCTTAGAGAGCATAGGGCACTTCCACTCATGGGCGTATAAATTGGGAAAACTAAAAATCAGCAAGACACAGGCACCCCAAAGTTTAGGGCTGCTCTCTTGACAAGAACCTCCACTCTGTTACACCTTAAATATCCCAAGAAAGAGAAAAATGGATAAAGAAGTTGTGGTCCTTATGTACAATGGAATATCACTCAGCCATGAAATCAACGTCATAAGGCTAGTAGCAGCATGATGAGTGGATTTAGGTACGACGATTCCAAGTGAAATAAGTCACACAGAAAAAGACACTTGTCATAAGATGTCACTTATAAAGGGAATGTAAAAACCGCTACACTTGAGCTGAATTACAAAACGGCACAGAGTCACACGTTTGGAAAACACACTATGGCTGCTTAACGGGAAAGGTGAGGTGGGGTGATGCATAAAACACGGGTGTCAAATTAGCTCAGATACCGTTCCATAAACCCAATATGTAATAGACAAGACCTACTCCTTGCTCAGTGAACTGGACTCAATACCCCCTATTCACCGCCCAAGAACATATCTGACTAGTAAGAATCTTAAAACCTATGTATTGATATCTCTCTGTAAGTGAGTCACGTGGGTGTAAAGAGACATAAACACAGCAGTGAAAAGCAGCTAAACCCCATTATAAAAATCAATTACTTTTAAAAACCCGTGAAACAAAGACAGTGAAAGAGAGAGAAATTCTTACAAAATTCGTTCAGGGGCTGTGATGCCACCTGGATTGACCATATCTAGACCCACAGCTGATGGAGACATAAGGGTGGACACTCTTGGGGCTGAGAGGTTTGGTGAGGTTGGGTGAGCAAACACAGACCCTTTAAAGTAATACTGCGTGGTACCCATCCCATGGGCCCCAGATCTCCAGGTTCAAGGGCATCTTCCTACTTCGAAAACATGCATGAGAAACCCAGAGTATGGTACACCGTGTGATCGGGAAAGGTTTCTAAAACGCACCTCATTTCTCATCTCCTTGTGCTCGGGTTCGCCATTCCAGCCGCTTGACTAGCAATCTCCCTCCTTGGAGACTCAGCACCTTTCACCTCCTGTTCCGTACAGGTTGCAATTTGTCCTGAGGATGAACGGGAAGAGGGGGAACCAATGAGAGACTAGCTCTAGGTGTTGGGACAGGCACAGGTCACTCTATTTTCCCATCAGGAAGAAGAATTAACCACAGGCTCAGCCTGCCGCCCGGAACCAGAATAGGGCCTGAAGCAATCCTGCGCTTTTGCGGCCAGCTCCCAAGAAAGCGAGTTGGAAAATGGAGCTCAGGGGCACTGCAATTCACAAACCTGCAGAGTTATGAATGATAACTCTCGTCCACAAATATATTGAGGGAAGGCAACGAAGAGGATATGAAAGCAAGGCACAATTGCAGGAAACAGATTTCAGGAGGTAGATTCGAATCGCCTTGAAAGCACAGGAATAGCGGCCAAACCTCGACAACGATGCCCTTGGCCAAAAAGGGCGTATGCGTTTTTTCCTGAATATATTCAGGAAAAAACGCATACGCCCTTTTTGGCCAACCAAGCAACCTGGAAAGGCAAATCAGCGCTACAAAGAAGTCTCGCTTCCCATCGGTCAAAAGGGCCATGCTGAATATAGTGTCAAAACCAGAAATGCAGGACAGGCCATGGAGAAACGGGAGCCTTGCTACGTTGATGGTTGGGATGTAAATTGCCAACAGCCACTCTGGAGAAGTGTACGGTGTGTCTTGAAACATCTAAAAAACTCAGCTTAGAGAGCATAGGGCACTTCCACTCATGGGCGTATAAATTGGGAAAACTAAAAATCAGCCAGACACAGGCACCCCAAAGTTTAGGGCTGCTCTCTTGACAAGAACCTCCACTCCGTTACACCTTCAATATCCCAGGAAAGAGAAAAATGGATAAAGAAGTTGTGGTCCTTATGTACAATGGAATATCACTTAGCCATGAAATCAACGTCATAAGGCTAGTAGCACCATGACGAGTGGATTTAGGTACGACGATTCCAAGTGAAATAAGTCACACAGAAAAATACACTTGTCATAAGATGTCACTTATACAGGGAACGTAAAAACCGCTACACTTGAGCTGAATTACAAAACGGCACAGAGTCACACGTTTAGAAAACACACTATGGCTGTTTAACGGGAAAGGTGAGGTGGGGTGATGCATAAAACACGGGTGTGAAATTAGCTCAGATACCGTTCCATAAACCCAATATGTAATAGACAAGACCTACTCCTTGCTCAGTGAACTGGACTCAATACCCCCTATTCACCGCCCAAGAACATATCTGACTAGTAAGAATCTTAAAACCTATGTATTGATATCTCTCTGTAAGTGAGTCAAGTGGTTGTAAAGCGGCATAAACACAGCAGTGAAAAGCAGCTAAACCCCATTATAAAAATCAATTACTTTTAAAAACCCGTGAAACAAAGACAGTGAAAGAGAGAGAAATTCTTACAAAATTCGTTCAGGGGCTGTGATGCCACCTGGATTGACCATATCTAGACCCACAGCTGATGGAGACATAAGGGTGGACACTCTTGGGGCTGAGAGGTTTGGTGAGGTTGGGTGAGCAAACGCAGACCCTTTAAAGTAATACTGCGTGGTACCCATCCCATGGGCCCCAAATCTCCAGGTTCAAGGGCATCTTCCTACATCCAAAACATGCATGAGAAACCCAGAAGATGGTACACCGTGTGATCGGGAAAGGTTTCTAAAACGCACATCATTTCTCATCTCCTTGTGCTCGGGTTCGCCATTCCAGCCGCTTGACTACCAATCTCCCTCCTTGGAGACTCAGCACCTTTCACCTCGTGTTCCGTACAGGTTGCAATTTGTCCTGAGGATGAACGGGAAGAGGGGGAACCAATGAGAGACTAGCTCTAGGTGTTGGGACAGGCACAGGTCACACTATTTTCCCATCAGGAAGAAGAATTAACCACAGGCTCAGCCTGCCGCCCGGAACCAGAATAGGGCCTGAAGCAATCCTGCGCTTTTGCGGCCAGCTCCCAAGAAAGCGAGTTGGAAAATGGAGCTCAGTGGCACTGCAATTCACAAACCTGCAGAGTTATAAATGATAACTCTCGTCCACAAATATATTGAGGGAAGGCAACGAAGAGGATTTGAAAGGAAGGCAGAATTGCAGGAAAGAGATTTCAGGAGGTAGATTCGAATCGCCTTGAAAGCACAGGAAAAGCGGCCAAACCTCGACAACCATGCCCTTGGCCAAAAAGGGCGTATGCGTTTTTTCCTGAATATATTCAGGAAAAAACGCATACGCCCTTTTTGGCCAACCAAGCAACCTGGAAAGGCAAATCAGCGCTACAAAGAAGTCTCGCTTCCCATCGGTCAAAAGGGCCATGCTGAATACACTGTCAAAACCAGAAATGCAGGACAGGCTATGGAGAAACGGGAGCCTTGCTACGCTGCTGGGCGGGATGTAAATTGCCAACAGCCACTCTGGAGAAGTGTACGGTGTGTCCTGAAACATCTAAAAAACTCAGCTTAGAGAGCATAGGGCACTTCCACTCATGGGCGTATAAATTGGGAAAACTAAAAATCAGCAAGACACAGGCACCCCAAAGTTTAGGGCTGCTCTCTTGACAAGAACCTCCACTCCGTTACACCTTCAATATCCCAGGAAAGAGAAAAATGGATAAAGAAGTTGTGGTCCTTATGTACAATGGAATATCACTCAGCCATGAAATCAACGTCATAAGGCTAGTAGCAGCATGATGAGTGGATTTAGGTACGACGATTCCAAGTGAAATAAGTCACACAGAAAAATACACTTGTCATAAGATGTCACTTATAAAGGGAATGTAAAAACCGCTACACTTGAGCTGAATTACAAAACGGCACAGAGTCACACGTTTGGAAAACACACTATGGCTGCTTAACGGGAAAGGTGAGGTGGGGTGATGCATAAAACACGGGTGTCAAATTAGCTCAGATACCGTTCCATAAACCCAATATGTAATAGACAAGACCTACTGCTTGCTCAGTGAACTGGACTCAATACCCCCTATTCACCGCCCAAGAACATATCTGACTAGTAAGAATCTTAAAACCTATGTATTGATATCTCTCTGTAAGTGAGTCACGTGGGTGTAAAGAGACATAAACACAGCAGTGAAAAGCAGCTAAACCCCATTATAAAAATCAATTACTTTTAAAAACCCGTGAAACAAAGACAGTGAAAGAGAGCGAAATTCTTACAAAATTCGTTCAGGGGCTGTGATGCCACCTGGATTGACCATATCTAGACCCACAGCTGATGGAGACATAAGGGTGGACACTCTTGGGGCTGAGAGGTTTGGTGAGGTTGGGTGAGCAAACACAGAGCCTTTAAAGTAATACTGCGTGGTACCCATCCCATGGGCCCCAGATCTCCAGGTTCAAAGGCATCTTCCTACTTCGAAAACATGCATGAGAAACCCAGAGTATGGTACACCGTGTGATCGGGAAAGGTTTCTAAAACGCACCTCATTTCTCATCTCCTTGTGCTCGGGTTCGCCATTCCAGCCGCTTGACTAGCAATCTCCCTCCTTGGAGACTCAGCACCTTTCACCTCCTGTTCCGTACAGGTTGCAATTTGTCCTGAGGATGAACGGGAAGAGGGGGAACCAATGAGAGACTAGCTCTAGGTGTTGGGACAGGCACAGGTCACTCTATTTTCCCATCAGGAAGAAGAATTAACCACAGGCTCAGCCTGCCGCCCGGAACCAGAATAGGGCCTGAAGCAATCCTGCGCTTTTGCGGCCAGCTCCCAAGAAAGCGAGTTGGAAAATGGAGCTCAGGGGCACTGCAATTCACAAACCTGCAGAGTTATGAATGATAACTCTCGTCCACAAATATATTGAGGGAAGGCAACGAAGAGGATATGAAAGCAAGGCACAATTGCAGGAAACAGATTTCAGGAGGTAGATTCGAATCGCATTGAAAGCACAGGAATAGCGGCCAAACCTCGACAACGATGCCCTTGGCCAAAAAGGGCGTATGCGTTTTTTCCTGAATATATTCAGGAAAAAACGCATACGCCCTTTTTGGCCAACCAAGCAACCTGGAAAGGCAAATCAGTGCTACAAAGAAGTCTCGCTTCCCATCGGTCAAAAGGGCCATGCTGAATAAAGTGTCAAAACCAGAAATGCAGGACAGGCCATGGAGAAACGGGAGCCTTGCTACGCTGATGGTCGGGATGTAAATTGCCAACAGCCACTCTGGAGAAGTGTACGGTGTGTCCTGAAACATCTAAAAAACTCAGCTTAGAGAGCATAGGGCACTTCCACTCATGGGCGTATAAATTGGGAAAACTAAAAATCAGCAAGACACAGGCACCCCAAAGTTTAGGGCTGCTCTCTTGACAAGAACCTCCACTCCGTTACACCTTAAATATCCCAGGAAAGAGAAACATGGATAAAGAAGTTGTGGTCCTTATGTACAATGGAATATCACTCAGCCATGAAATCAATGTCATAAGGCTAGTAGCAGCATGATGAGTGGATTTAGGTACGACGATTCTAAGTGAAATAAGTCACACAGAAAAAGACACTTATCATAAGATATCTCTTATAGAGGGAATGTAAAAACCGCTCCACTTGAGCTGAATTACAAAACGGCACAGAGTCACACGTTTAGAAAACACACTATGGCTGCTTAACGGGAAAGGTGAGGTGGGGTGATGCATAAAACACGGGTGTCAAATTAGCTCAGATACCGTTCCATAAACCCAATATGTAATACACAAGACCTACTCCTTGCTCAGTGAACTGGACTCAACACCCCCTATTCGCCGCCCAAGAACATATCTGACTAGTAAGAATCTTAAAACCTATATATTGATATCTCTCTGTAAGTGAGTCAAGTGGTTGTAAAGCAGCATAAACACAGCAGTGAAAAGCAGCTAAACCCCATTATAAAAATCAATTACTTTTAAAAACCCGTGAAACAAAGACAGTGAAAGAGAGAGAAATTCTTACAAAATTCGTTCAGGGGCTGTGATGCCACCTGGATTGACCATATCTATACCCACAGCTGATGGAGACATAAGGGTGGACACTCTTGGGGCTGAGAGGTTTGGTGAGGTTGGGTGAGCAAACGCAGACCCTTTAAAGTAATACTGCGTGGTACCCATCCCATGGTCCCCAAATCTCTAGGTGCAAGGGCATCTTCCTACATCAAAAACATGCATGAGAAACCCAGAAGATGGTACACCGTGTGATCGGGAAAGGTTTCTAAAACGCACCTCATTTCTCATCTCCTTGTGCTCGGGTTCGCCATTCCAGCCGCTTGACTAGCAATCTCCCTCCTTGGAGACTCAGCACCTTTCACC